>NC_084460.1:252472100-252775130 GCF_027409185.1 Cynocephalus volans
AACATGAATCCAGCATAACAGCATGGATTATAGCTGTAAGAGCTCCAAGAAAGACTCTTTCTGAGGAGAGGTACATAGGGAAGCCCAAAGGCAATGGAAAATACAAAAATAGGAACACTAGAAAAAGTTGAAGCCACAACCACAGCAAACATCAAACAAAGCCAAACTCCTAGCCAGATTAACATAAAACCTCACACTCAATACCTAGTTACTTTGGTTTTTATCATTCAAATATATCATGACTGACTAATAAAAAAATACAAAGTGTGTTAAAGGGAAGGAAAAAAATAATTTCAAGAGACAAAGCAAACATAAGAACTAGGTTCAGATATGACACAGATGTCAGAATTATTAGACTTTATTTATTTAGTTTTTTGAAAGATGACCAGTAAGGGGATCTTAACCCTTGGCTTAGTGTTGTCAGCACCACGCTCAGCCAGTGAGCTAACCGGCCATCCCTATATAGGATCCAAGCCCATGGCCTTGGTGTTATCAGCACCACACTCTCCCAAGTGAGCCATGGGTCGGCCCAGAATTATTAGACTTTAAAATGACTATAACTAATATGTTAAAGGCACAAACGGGAAAAGCAGAAAACATTAAAGAACAATAGTTACTGTAAGCAGAGATGTGAAAACTGTGAGAAAGAATTAGAAGAAAATGCTAGAAATCAAAAGCACTGTAGCAGAAAATAATGTCTTCAATGAACTCATTAGTAGACCAAACATGGCTGAGTGAGCTTTGATGATAGGTCAAGAGAAACTTCCCAATCTAAAAATGAAAAAAAAAAAAAAAAAAGAGAAAAAACCAGAACATCCAAGAACTGTGGGACAATAACAAAAGGTATAATAGACATGTATTGGAATAGCAGTAATGTCATAGGGAGGGTCTGGGGTGACCCAACAGTTGGCCTCAACCCACCCTGTCTTCTTACCAGGTTCTTGACTCCACCAGAGGAAAGAATTCAAGAGCAGAGTCACAGTAGAAAGTGAAAACAGGTTTAATATAACAAATAAGAAATACGGATTTCACAGAGAGAGTGCAGCCTAGCTCCAGAGACTGAACAGGGCCCACACCAAGTTTAACACAAAAGTAGGAAATACACACTTAAAGTTTAGTACAGGTGCAGGCTGGCTCAAGAGAGTGAGTAACCACTGGCTAAAAGTAAGTATAATACAAAACTACAGCATAAACATTTTAGCCAGCAAAGTGAGGGTTGGCCCCAGGAAAGTGAGAAAAAACTCTGCCTTCTGCAAGATTCAGCTTTTATAGTTTCCCTATCTAATACATATTCATGCTAATGGGGTAGTTCACTATTATGTAACATAGTCTTGCATATGCTCAGTTGGTGTCTTTTAAGAGCATGTTCATTGGTCAGATTTAGCCACAGACACCAGACATATTAAAGGATATTCTGTGTTCCTTAGCACCTCTAGTGAAAAGGCATTCAAAAGATAAATTCCACAGTACTGACTATGCTCAGCTATCAGGGTTATATAACCCTTCTCTACTGAGCATGTTCAGGAACTAGATTTGCATAAGCCGCCCCTTGTGGTCTCAATGTCCCCTGTTGGTGCCAAAAATAGGTCTAATAGCAACAGTAAATCTCTCTTCTAGAGGAGTGCCTAGAGGAGGGGCTCCAGACCTTACAGAGTGGCTTGAAACCCAGAGGTGTGTCCTGAAACCCAAACCTAGGAAAACTGAACACCACTTATCTCAGCAGAAGGAGAAGGAGACAATGGAGTAGAAGAAATATTTGAAGTTGTTGCAGGTAACCCTAAGCATTTTCTAATTGTTAAGCCTTTCCCCTTTTCCACTTGAGAAACTGTTTTAGAAACTCTATGCTTGACTGTCTTAACTGCAGACTCTGTCCTCTGTGACTTAGCCTGCTTGCTTCCTGCACCTGCCTTCTGTGAGATAACAGCAGTCTCACATCCCCCAAGGGCTGGATGCAAATTAGACTTCAGAAGTGACCAATGGACTGTGTCCCATAATTGGCTAATCCAAATTAGCTGGACTGCATCCCTTATTTACATAAGAGGACCTGAATGGGAACTTGGGCAGGAAAAGGGTGGGAATTGGGGCTATATAAGATGGTCTTTTCCTTTGTTCAGGGAGACACTGGTTTAGGAGTCCTTGCTCCCCAGTGCTCTCTTTGCTTGCAAGCAAAAAGAGGTGCTGTAACACTGAACAAAGAGCTGCAACACTAAAATAAAGAACTATAAAAACTGCAACACTGGTGCCAGTCTTGGATTCCTCTGTGCATTCGCCCCACAACAAAGTAATATAGCTTAGAATTTTCCAAAGTTTATGACAGACACAAAACCACAGATCCAGGAAGCTCAGACTAAACTAAATAGAATAAATACCAAAAATTGTACACCTAGATGTAGCATATTCAAGATTTAGAAAACCAAAGACAAAATTTTGAAATAAGACAGAGGTGAAAACAAATACTTGATATATAAAGGAATAAAGATAAAAATTATAACAGACATCATTGGAAACCATGCAAAAAAGAAATGGAGTGAAATATTTAAAATGTTCAAAGAAAAAAACCTCACCCAGCTAGGATTCTATATCCAGTGAGATTATTCTTCAAAAGGGAAGGTGAAATGAAGACTTGCTTAAACAAACAACTGAGGGAATCCATCACCAGTAGACCTGCGGTATGAGGTATGTTAAAATAAGTTCTTCAAGAGCAAGAAAAATTATGTGGGTGCTTTTATGGAACAGTGGAGGATGCTTTGAGAATTAATAGCAAAACTGGAGATTAGGACATAATTTTCATGGTATAGCCAGGGAAAGCACACTTAAAAAGTTAGCATTAAGCTGAGATATAAAAAATAAATAATAATAATAAAAATCTGGGTGCTGTGAATGCAAGGGAAGACTTTTCAGTTGAGGAAACAGTATCTACTGAGTTCCTGAGCGGAAAAAAACAGAGTGATAGTGTATGAACAGCACACATGCCAAAGAGTTTCTCTTTTGAAAGGTTTTATGCAAGAGAGTGAAATGACTCCAGACTACCAGATTTATATTGTTATTATTGTTATTTGTAAATTCTTTACGCTAAGGGGAGGAAAACCCTAAATTTTAAAACAAAAATTTTTAAATGTTAAGCATTCAAGCATTCTAAAAATTTATATAATTTTCAAAATCTCTAGAAAGATTTCTGCTTGTTCTTAAGTGTAGAAAACTGTAAGAGAACGTTATTGCCACCCTAACAATGAGAAAAACCCAGGCAATGTAAAAAATCATACTGTTACTTAAATGCATCAGAGATCTGGTGTTGTAAGGCAACTAGGAAACTTAAGTTTCAAAGAATGGCAAGCTCCTCTAAGGAGAGACAGGACACACAAATTATTTCAACTTTGTGAGAACGTATGAGAAAAAGCCAAGTGCCATAAAAATAGGTGAGAAAAAATGAGTTGTAATTTTAACAACTTCCTAAATGCTCTGTGTGGGTTAGTATAGCAGTCTCGGATGACTGGAATTCCAGACACAGGAAAAGTTCACAATCACTTGCAAACTCTTTTTGGGAAAATCACTGGGAATCATGAGAAAGAATAGAGAGCCCTGCTTAGTGGTGCAGAAATGCAAGAGCTGCTTGGGGACAGGTACAAGATGTTTCATGCTCCCCCAGACCTTTGACAGATAGTTTGTATATCTTAAAGAAATTTCTTTATTTTGTTTACATTATAAAATTTACTGGCATCATTTTTTCATAATATTTGATTATTATTTTTTAATTTCTCTAAGTATCTATAGTGAGATCCTCTCTATTATTCCTTTTACTGATACTTTAATTTGCGACTACACCATTTTTTTTCCCCCTCATCAGTCTGGCTAGAGGATTATCTATTAAAATAACGTATTTAAAGTCAAAATTTTGACATTTTTGAAATTATATTTTCATAAGTTATGATTCTATCTAAGATAACCTTGGGAGTAAGCATTGACATAGAAGGGGTAATATCTGAAGTGAGCATTCTGACAATTACAGGTCAGATAGATCAAGGCGTGCCAGGGAAAGGGACTAAACGGTAGTCATTGGTGATGGGGAGGAATACTAAGATAATGGTGTCCTGAGGAAAAGAATGTCCAAAGAGAAGGAAATGATCAGCTATGTCCAAATCTGCTGATAGACTGAGAAAACAAAATTGAACATTGGATTCGTCTACATGAAGATAGTAACATACTTAATGAATTTGACCCCAAGAATAAATCATTTCTTAACACTTCCATCTTGTATACAACAAAATCATGAATAAAAACCAAACTAAATAATAATAATAGCCTAAAAAGAAATACTGACAGTATTTTTTTTTAAATTGAACTTTGTGTATATAATTACACCAGGAAAGAGATTTTATGGTAATCACACAAAAAACACATCTGTAAATCAGGACTATCCTCGGCAAATTGAGGATGTATGATAATCTAAGATACAGGGCACAGTGGAATATTTGGTCTTAGGTAGGACCTTGAACAGGCTAACCATAGTAACAAGAGGACAAGCAGTGTATACAGGAACAGATCTGGATAGGTTAGTAGACAAGGTGGTGGAAGTTGTATGTGTTTGTGTGTTTTAATCAATAAAATAGGAACCAAGCTCATCAGCAGAGAGTGAGAAAAAAATATTAAAGGTATTCGAAGAGAACAAAGAATAGGAAAGTAGTTGAAAATAGTTGGAGAGTGAGTGAAAGAGGGAAATGTAAATAAATTGTGGAGAAGTACTTTCTTCAAGTTCGTGTGACCACTCAGTATGCATGTGTGTGGAGGGGAGGGATAGATAGACAGATAGATGGGTGCTTATTGAGGCAGGTGACAGAAGAAGCTATTTGAGTGGTCATCTGCCATGTATTTGAGTTCTATAAGCATTTGAAAACAGGAACAATGACATTCATATTCCATATTTTGTCTTTGCACTAAAGAGGCTATCTTTTGATGCAGAACACATGTATATGAATTATAGTAAAGCAAACAAATAAATGTCAAAACATTAAATAATAATATGAGAAAATATATAACACAACACACAAAAATGTATGCAATGTGGGTACTTCAAACTATACAGAATGTAGATGCTCGGCACTAGTAGAGATGACTGTGTTTTAGAAAAGAAAGATATTATGGTACAAATGAGGTGTGTTCTGGGATAGGAAAGACACACAGACTTTTTAATAATCAGAATCACTAGGGGATGTCATATGATATGCACTAGATGAACAAAGGTACCGAAGTGGTTCCTGACACGTAGTAGGTACTCAACGATTTAAGTGAATTACAAGTAAGTTACATGACAGTAAGTAAGTTCTTAATCTTGAAATGCAAATTTCCTGTAAGATATTAATGGGAAACCAAGTTGAAAATCTATTTGCACAAGATTGTGAAAGACACTAAGTAAGGTAATAAGTGTATGCATTTTTCCTAGAGGCAGTGGAGAACTGATGACTCTTGAACAGACAAATCATCTGAGGGTGCTTTTGAAAGAATAAGCAAACAACAAGACGCTGGGAGAATTCAAAGGAGAGAAGATGGCGGCAGTGACTACAATTAGAAGATTATTACAATATTCTGCAAGTGAGTATATGTTATCTTTGTCTTAAGAGAAAAGACAACAGAAAATAAACAGATTTATTAAACATTTATTGTATGTGGTATATCATGTTGTGTGTTTTTGAAAAATTTTGGCTATTTAACACCTACTCCAGCTCATATTTTAATATAACATAGAATGGATGCCACAATATTACCTGGTTAAATCTTGATATCACTTTTAGGTTATGTCCAAGTTAGCTAAAATGCATATTTAAAACATCTGATTCTTCTAGATATAAAAATTATAAATATTAATCTAATTTATTAGCTATTTACAATAATATCCTCTTAATAAGATATTGGAAAGACTGAATATTTTTGCCAGGTTTAAAAGGGATTGTAACGTGTTTAATTAAATCTAAGCAGTACAGTTAATAATTTTGGAGCTAACCTGGTATGTAGTGGTTAATGTGATTTAATTTGTTGATATTAAAGTCCTAATTAAAGAAAGAGTACAGCCTTTTGTAACATATTAAATGAATTATCTTTGGTGTGGTCCATATGGTACATGGTTTATGTGGAAATTTGCATATTACAATCATGGAGGGAAAAGCCTACACATTTTTAACAATGATTATTAAAGCAACAGATTTTTTAGCCAAAAAGCTATTGAAAACATTTAATAAATTTTCCTATTTAGGTTAAAGTAAGTAGAAATGAATAGGAATTTTAAACCAGCTTTGCAAAAATATTAGTAAGCTTGACTAATTGGTAATATCATAAATAAAAGCTCACATAAAATTATTAAACTTATCTTCTATGCTTAATTCTCTGAAATATAGATTAATATATACACAGAAAATTGTGTTTTAAAACATACAGTGTGGGGGAAATGATCAGCAATTTGTAGTTATTTTAAAATATTTATCAAATTCTACTTAAAATTATAATTATTTTTAATCCACATGTCTTCTTGAAAGCAGGGATTTTTGTCCTGTCTACATTTTGCTTTCTCCGTAGTACTTTTTAGATTTTTAACTTATTAATTACTTAATTATTATTGGTGAATTTATATTGGATATGGAGATTGTTTAGACCAAGTTATAGTAGCTAAGTTAATATGAATTTATCATTATATTTTGTAGTCAAAGTTATCAAAGATTTATCTTAGAATTTGTGTTGTTTGGGGGCCCTGTATAAAAATTCCTTTCCACTCCATAAAATCTTCTTTAGCTTTATTACCTAGGGCTTTGCAATTTTGCTTGTCATATCTGGATATTTAATCTATGTAGGGCTTATTTTCTTATATGATGTGATAATGATAAAATCCAATTTTTTAATAAAGTTAGTCAAATTTCTCAAAATAATTTATTATGACTTTATTTTCACATCTATTTGTGATGATACCTCTACATAAACTCATACTGATTTCTGGACTGTATTTGATCTATCTGTCTATGCCAGCTCTATATGATTTTAATTGCAATAGCTTCACATACCTTAATATCTGTTATAGTGCATTTTTCTTCATTTCTCTTATGTCTTTCTTTTTAATTTCTTTAGCTTATTGTAGGCTAAGTAGCTCATCCACTTTCCCATGTGAATTTTAGAATCTTTTATATAATTTTATATTTTGGTTTGTATTGATTTAAATTCATATATTATTTGCAGAGAATGACAGCTATACAATATTGATGTTTTTCTTTACTCCATCAACATGATATACGAGTATGACTGAATTTATATAGGCATTCTCTTATATATTCAACAGAGTTTTACAATTATGCATAAAGTTTTTATATACGTTTTGTTAGGTGGATCCATATATTTTTGGTTTTGTTTTTGCTATTGTGTTATAAGTTAGTCCTAGATTCAACAAACTTTTCTCTATTTATTAATTATTATAGCAGCTTGCATCCACTTGTATGATGGAATTTAAACTTTTTGAGGTTTTACCGTGTATGGCTTTTAATCATATTATATTTGCAAAAATGCCACAGTAATCCCCTGGGTCAGAACTTTAATTTTGGACATGTTGCTAAGTTTTTCTGTGAAAATGTTGCATTCTTGTCCAGGCTGGAAACTCTTTCATAGTCAAAGATGCAGAATTTGCCAGGTGGCAAATGTTACTAGCTTCCATATCTTATCATTGCAGTTCAGACATACTATGCAATAACAAGAAAATCAGAGAATGCTTTTCTTCCCAGCCACTCCTACCTGGAGTTTATAGTATCTCTCATTTTAGGAAATCACTCTTACACATTGAGTCACCCTGCTGAGGCATTTTAAGAATCCAGATCGCCGGATTTTAGACGAACAATGACCCTAGATCAGGCCAATTATGATTTTTTTTTTTTCTTTTCAACAGTGTTTGTCAAAAATTGGGCATATATTCTGAATATGACAATGAGATATACTCTTTAATATATTTATTTCAAGAAATAATAAAAAGAGGAAGAAAACCATTCTAAACTGGCTAAACTATGAGGATGCATCATTGGGTTTTCTCATCTGTTTGAATGGTAGAAGCCCATCTGTCAAGCTCACAAGAGCTCCACTTAGCAGAAAGAAGATTCAAGTCAAAAGGAAAAGAGATAATCCCGAATTCATGCCCCCTCTTCAAATTCTCCTTTTATTGGCACTATATTTTCTTTTATTAGAACTAGTTTGAGATATATATCATTTTCAATCAAAAGTATCCTAGTAACTTTTTCTGATACTTGGAAGTAGGTAGTGTCATATAACCCAAGAGGCTCTAAAGTATGCAAACTTTTGTGCCATTAGGTGGATGTGAATATTCCTCCACTAACACGTAGGAACTTGGCAAACCATATCTGATAGTAAAGCAGCTGGTTAAACAAAGTGTTAATGGTGGGGGGAGGGGAGAGCATATATCATATGCCTACAGGAGTTGGAAGTTTCAGAAACTAAGTAGGAAAATGTCAGACTATAGTTGTGTTGCCTCATTCTTCCGGCCTTTAACACTGTTTTTTAAAAAATAGGGACACAAGTTCACCAAGAATCACTGATCTTGGAGAATCATAAAGGCCATTGTGAGAACTTTGGCTTCTGCTTTGAGTAAAATGAAGAGCTACAGAATGGTTTTGATCAATAAAATGGGATAATTTTTGAACAGAGAATGGACAGCAGAAATACAAGGAAAGACCAGTTAGAAACCTATTATGATTATCTAGCTGAGAAGTGATAGCAACAAACGTCAGTTGCAGTGGATATAATAAAAAATTGTAGGAGGTTCAGATATATAGGTAAGTCTAAACATACTACAACTGCAAGAAACGATTAGCTCATTGGCTATTCCAGACTTCTCATCTAGAAAGACTAACAGACAAGCTAACATACCTGTAAAGACTGACCCCCTTCTAGTTCCCTGGGTACCTTTGTCTTTTTCAACTCATTCAGTGGGAACAGTGCAAGAGATATGTCAGGGCCCTTGCTCTCCAGAGGACAGAACACTTACATAATTATCCAAGGTTCTACTCTACATGATTTCCTGTTGTCATTCCAGCCAATAACACTTCAAATTTCCAGTGATTAAATACATATTAAGGCTATATATTGACACATCTAGACCAAAAGAGATGACAAGTAAGTTGGGACCTTTTAAAATTGTGGTTACTTAAGCATAAAAAAAAGTTTTATTAAAATTTTTGATGTGTATTGTTAAATTGGTATGCTATATATAACTTAAATAGAGTTTAAATATATTTACAAGAATTATAGGTAGTTTTAAGTCTGCTGCAGAGACAAACTGTGAAAAAAAACTTTTCTTTTAGTCATGCAGAACTATATATTATTCTCTTGAGAACTGTATGATCAAACTCATTAAGTGATGCATCTGAGAGGAATAAGAGTGTTAATTATTTTTATAATGAAAAATAATAATATATGAATAAGATGTGTTGATGTCACATTAATGAATACTAAGAACATTAAGAAGAATCTATGCTGTGCCTATTATAGCTGGTCTTGTTAATTTGTACCAACATTTTAATTTTCACCTGTAATCTAGTGAGGAGGTCATTTCAGTAATGTAAATTTAGATAGATATAAAAAAGAAGTTAGACAATATTCTATGTTTTTATTTTATTTCTGATGTTTAAAAATAATTACTACTAGATTTATGTATTTTAATGAAGAAAATTATTAACTGATTAAAAAAACAATTGGCTAAGATGTTTCTCCGTATTAATGTCTAATCATTTATATTTTCCTAGGGTAAGCAGCTTTGAAATCTAAATCATTTTCTTCTACATAGTATTAATATTTTTCAAACAACTATATGCAAACATTCAAAACACTATGTTCCGATCAAAACCTCAGTGGGAATTTTTCTCAAGAAATTGAAAAGCTGATTTGAAAATTGATAAGGAAATGGGAAAGACATAGAAAACCAAAACAACTATGAAAAGGAAGAGCAAAACTGAAGAACATACACTGCTCGATTTTAATATTTACCATTAAGCTAAGTAAAGAAGACAGTGTGGTCTTTTGTAAGTACAGACATGTAGATCGGTGGCACAAAATAAACCTGTGCTTTTACGGTCAATTCAGTTTCGGCAAAGATACCAAGGAAATCCAGTAGAGAAATGATAGTCCTAAGAAAAAAAAAGGTGATGAGAAAGTTGAGATCCATATGGGAGAAAAATTAAATATAAAATCTTAACTTACACCATTTACAATACCTAATTCAAAATTGATCATTGACCTAAATGTTAAAAACAAAAACTGTAAAACCTGTAGAAGAAAACAAAGGAAAAGATCTTGTATACTTGGTTTATGTAAAGTTTTCTTAGATTTCACATAAAAAGCATGAGCCATAAAATCTAGAAAATGATTAATGAGACTTTGTCAAAATTAAAATTATGCTGCTTTTCAACAAACACTGTAAGAAAATAAAAAGACAAGTCATAGAATGAAGAAAATATTTTAAAAACAAATCTGATAAAAGATTTGTATATATATGTATAAAAAAACACTTATACTCAATAATAACAAAAACATAACCTAATTAAAAAATTAGGAGACTATTAGAGGATATACTTCACCAAAGAATAAAAAGGAATGATAAATAGGTATGAGAAAAGATGTTCAACATTATTAGTCACTAGAGGAAAGCAAATTAAACTATATGAGACATCACTACACATATTTGAGAATGATTACAATTTAAAAAGACTGGCCATACTAATTTTTGGTGAGGATGTGGAATAACTGAAATGCTTATACATTACTGGTAGAAATGTATAAGATATCATAAAGACACTTTGGAAAATATTTTGGCAGTTTCTTATAGAGGTAAACATATGCTTTATAGCAATCTCTCACCTGGGTATTTTCCCATGAGAAACTGAAATGTATTCTTGCCAAAGGCCTTTATGTGAATGTTCATAGTAGCTTATTTTGTAAAAGCCAAAAATTATAAGCAAATCCAAGTCAGTCAACTGGTAAACGGGTAAACAAATTGTGGGATATCCGTAAAATAGAATCATAGCAATAAAAGGAATACACTATTGACACATGAAAGAACATAGATAATTCTCAAAACCAGTATGCTTGGAAGCTCACACACACATACACACGCACTCTCACACACACACAAAAGACTACATACTGTGTGATTCCATGAACGTGGAATCACAAAAGAGGCAAATCTGTAGAGATAGAAAGACCAGTAGTTGCCAGGGGCCAGTCATAGAAGGAGAGTATTGACTGCAATAGGTCAGAAGAGTACCTTTTGGGGTGATGGACATGTTCAATATCTGGATTAGGTGGTAGTTAAGAGACAATATACATCTGTCAAATATTTTTAAACTGATAAATAATGTTATTGCTGTAAATGATAATTCAATAAAACCGATGTAACAAAAGTAATCTAGCTATAATTTTGACTAGAATTGCATTGAATTTATTGATTAGTCTACAAAGAATTAATATCTTTACTATGTTAATTTACCCTGTTTGCAAAGATGGTATATAGCTCCACTGCTTTAAGTCTTCTTTTATACAATTAATAGATTTTAAGTTTTTTCTCTGTAAAGGCCTCTTGCTTTATTAAGTTGATCATTAGATGCTGTTGTTATTGTGCATGAAATCTTATTTTCCATTATACTTGCTATTACTGGTATAGCATAATAATTTTTAGTAAATTACTCATATAGTGTAATGCTACTAATTTTTCACTTTTTTTTTTTTAACTTTGCTGGACCTTTCACTTTTGTCTGATGTGATCTTAATTTATTTTAGTACATTTATCTGAAAACATAGCCTCAAAAAATATAGGGATAACTGATGTAATTGCATGGAGAAATATATAATCTAATGTAACTAGTTGGATATTTTAACACACTACTCTATAAACTGATAGAACAGGCAGACAAAAGATAGTTAGGAACAATAATAGTAACATCCCTTATGTATCACCTATGCCATGCACTGTTCTAAGCACTTTGTTTATATTATTTTATTTAAATTACACAGAAAACATATAATGTAAGTAATATTATTACTTCTTTTTTAAAGATAAAAAATGTAATACGGAGATAATGTAAGTTTATATAACTTGCCAAAATCACAGTTAATAAGTGTTAGAACTGGGATTCAAACCCAGGGAGCATGGCTCCAGTTTCTGTGGTCTTTACCTCCTATTCTTCCCTATCAATTTTAATAACAAAAGTATGAAGGTTGACCTTATTATCTTTACACTTGACAAGTGGAGTGTACACATTCTGGGGCACAAATAAAACATTTCAAAATTTAGTCAACCATGTATTCCACCAAAGAAGCCTCAATGCACACCAAGAGATCAAAATCATGCAGACTATATTCTATGACCACAAGGATTGAAATTGGAACTCATTAGCAAAAGGAAGAAAGGATAGGAGAGCTTGATTTGTCAGTGGGAAAAATTCAATGAACTATAGCAAAAATTCATAGACCATAAAAATTATGTAAAAACTGAACTGGAATTTAGGTCTTATATATCAATAGTCATTGTAGATTTCAACCCCTAAGAGACTGTTATAATGGCTTTAATGTGATGTCACTCACAAGACAGAGTCACTGGATGTTGAATGAGAAGAGAAGTTCCTTATCATAAATTTGCCATGATTTTCCCAATTCATAGAGCCACTTCAAGATGAGGCATTGAAATTCAATCTTGTGCTTGTTCTTTGCTAAGCAATTATTTGTGTCTTAGATCAATCTAAGAGACTGCAGCAAAAGTGAAATCACTAGAAACAAAAAATAAATAAAAATAAATGCAATATCTACATGTCTAAATACATGCATGCATACATACATACATACATACATACATTAACACCTCTAATTTTTTTAACTTTCAAAAATATTAATGGATATTTTATTATTACACTCACCATTTGCTATTCTCATTTCACATGTACATGCAAATTCTATATGACAAATTAATAAATTTGAATTAATGCTTCTACTTCATTGTCTGACTTACATACTGCTGTTCAGTGATTTACTCCAAGACTTAGCAGCCAACCAAGAAACATTTTTTATCTCACAGTCTCTGGGTCAAGAATCTGGGAGCAGTTAGATAGATTTTTTTTTTTTTTTACCTGAAAGTCTCTCATAAGACTGTAAAGTGTAGACCTGGGCTGCAGTCATTTTAAGCTTCAACTCTCAGTGAATTCGCTTCCAAATTCACTCGCTGGTTTTTGGAAAGCCTCAGAAGATCGACTTGCAGACTCAGTCACAGGGACCTCTCTGCACAGGGCTGCCTTAAGAAACAGCAGCTGAGTGCCCCAAACAGAAGCTTTTTTATAACTTAATCCCAGAATGAGATCCCCTCACTTCTGTCTTATTTTATTCATTAAAAGTGAGTCATTAAGTTCAGCCGATACACAAGGTGAGGATATTACACACCGGTGTGAATAGCAGGAGGCAAAGAATATTGGTGCCATCACAAAGGCACCTGCTGCAGTACCTTCTCTAGTCCCCAATGATTAATGTCTTCTCCCACATGCAGAATACACAAGGTCCCCAGAAGTTTTATCTCATTACTACATCAGGTCAAAGTTCAGAATCTCATTCTCTAATTCATGTCCATACGTAAATGAGATTCTTCAGGTGTATTTTTAAAGTATAGCTCTTCAATTATAGTTTCTCTCAATCTGTAGAACAAAGAAACTATAAACACAAGTTTTCTATCATCAAAGTACACAGCATGCAATGGTGAGACAGGCATAGGAAAATTGCTATAGACATTCTGATTTCAAAAAGAGGGAAAAATGAGAGGCGGAAAGTAGTTACTCATTCATGGGAATTCTAAAATCTATCCAAATGTTGGAATCTCCTTGATTAGGTCTCAAGGCCCATTAATAATTCTCCATGGTATTCATCTCTGCTCTCTGGGCTCTTGGTTCTACCCTAAGAGGCATTTTTCCTTTTTCATGAAAAAAAGCAGGCAGATGCCTGCTTCCTCCAAGTAGAATTCTGGAGGTCTGAAGACCTCTTCTCATTTGCTACTTTTTTAATTGAGAAACTGAAGAGTTTTAAAACCATCATATCCTGGCTCTTTTTTTTTTAATAGTCTCTCTTTCAATTTATCCCTTTTCTCTTGAATTTCACCATTAGCAGCATGACAAAACCAGGCAGCACCTTCAAAACTTTTCTTAGACATCTCCTTAGAAAAATGACTGAGTTCAATATGCACATTTTCCATTTTCTACATAATCCAGTTTAGTGTTGCTAATCTTTCTGCCATTAAATAACAAAGATCACCCTTCCTCCAGTTTTCAAAGTGATTTTCTTTATTTTCCAGTGAACTCTCACCCACAGCACACTCAAAGTCCAAAATTCCACAAACAATTTGTTCAAGGCACTTTAACTTTTCCCTACACTCTCCTCAAAGTCTGATGCTCAATTTCAAATGCATTCCACATTTTAGATTTTTATAATGGCAATCCCCACATTCCGATATCAAAATTTATATTAGTAACCTAGTCCTGCCTAAGAATTACTCCCAGACTTAGTGATAGTAAACAGCAAGCATGTTAACTCACAGTTTCTGTGGATCAGAAAGCCAGGAGCAGCTTTGCTGGGTATTTTTTCCTAATAGTCTTTCATAAGGCTACAATCAAGATGTCAGCCGGGACTAGAGTCATCTCATATTTCAACTAGGCCAGGATTCAATTTCAAACTTACTCTGATTGTCTTGGCATGTCTTAGAATATCAGCTTCTAGGGCAGTAGTGTGGATTGCCTCATGATATGCCATCTGGTTTTCCCCAGACCGAGCAATCCAAGACAGAGCATGAGAGAGTATCAAAGACAAAGGCCACAGTCTCTTTATAAGCTAATATCATAGATGACCTCTTTACTTCTGCCGTATTCTATGTACAAGAGAGTCAATAAGTTCAGCTCATATTTTAGGGAAAAGTATTACCCAACAGCTTGAATACCAGCTGGCAGGGATCATTGGGGATGGAAGCAGTGGGGCAGAAGGACATCTTCAGGCTGCATACTGCAATAGTTTTGTATAAATATATACCAGTAATATATAGTTTTGTATAAGTATATACAAGTAATAGTTTGGAATCATCCATAATATTGAGTTACATATTGCCCCCAATATTAAAGTTTTTACAAAACATATTACGTACTTTGTATCTCTCAGTCACTAAACTTGTGTTGGTCCATGAAGGGCATGAAGTTGGGTGAGGCCAGCTCTCTGCAGCTGAGGCAGGCTCTGAAGAAGTTGAGAGCTGGAGGCTGTCTGCTGACCTTCTCCACTGTTGGGCAGTAGGGCCTTCTCTGATGAGGGGAATCTGGTGGTACATCTCCACATCTACCAAAACGTTGAAATCAAGTGTGTTCACTATGAACTGCTGTGAGTTTTTTAAAATTCTAATTAAATTAATGTAGCATCCAATATTCAGATAAAATGTGTAATACAGAATTGCAGTTCCTTACACAACTATAAAGCACAATGGAAAGAAAAATATGCTTATAAAATGAATGCAATATCTCTGTTCTGAAATAATTATGCAATAAATCTATAAAACAAGGCTATTTTACAAAAATAATACAGGAAGCAATTAAGGATGTTAGAGCTCTTCTGAAGGATAAAGATGTAAAGTCCAGGTATAATGGGTAAAATTTATGATTCAATTACATAAAATATCCACTTTCTTGGTTGCAAACATAAACTACATTAAAACCATGGTTGGTCTAATTATGAAACCATGCTGGAGACAAAATATGAATTCATTGATGAATTATAACATATTTCAATGTTAATATTAAAGTGTCTTTAAATACACTGTACTTTCAGATTAATTTTTGAAATATACGTGTATTTTAAAGCATTAAAACTTTATGTTTACATATATACAGAACAAAAAAATATTTTTTAATTTGGAAGGTAACTAGGAGGAGGTTTTTATGTTGAGAAATGAATTAGCCATTTTACTATATAAAAATTATCTCTTTGATTTTAAAATCTAATCCTCTTAAAATAATGAATTAAATTTTTTGCTTCATTTTGCAAATCCCATTATTGCTGAGTTTACAGCTTGGCTGCTATTTTGCAATGGCCATTCTCAGCTTGCATTTCCAAGTCCATGACTCAGTGATGTTTATTCAAAAGTTGCAGCACAGACTCTGATGGTCAGATTAAAAGATGTAAGGCCTAAAATCATCATTAGAATGTCTAAAACATGTTCCATTCTACATGGCATACACTTTGAAGATTACTCTTTGTATTTTGATTCCTTAAATATTCAGAGCAAATCTTCACCCACGAAATTACACATTTTAAATAAAGGGGAACAGATACGCTATACCATTGCCAATCCCACAAGAGTTCTTTATGTTATACTGCAGTCTATAAAGTGAAACAACTCAATTGTTATAAGTATTTTGATATCATTTATTATATTGCATACGTCCTAAAGCACCAGAATATATCAATATTATATTAGGATTATTATTATTCAGTCATGTTAAATACGTATATGTAACTGTTAATGTATGTGTGCTTTCATGTGTATGGGTCTTGATATAGTCATGTATGGATGGTTTGAATATGATGTAAGAGTGAGTGGTAATGGGAATGAGAGAAAGTGGGATGTGTCTATGAATGGGGGTGGATTACTGTTTAAGTCTTTTTGATATATCTTATTTAATGCTGTCTTCTATTCCTGTAATTGTCCATATGTCTGTATGTGTGTGCATGGGAGTGCTTGCATGTGTGCATGTTCATAAATATCAGTAACATTAATACTTTGATTTAAATCATATTTAACAAGTGTAGTGACAAATTTTATGATTATTGTGTTTGTATGCTCGTTTATCTGAAACACTTAGGGATTTTTTTTCTTTAATTTAATCTGATTTAATAGATGTAAAGAGTTTTTCAAACACGGGAAGCTGGCTCATTTGGAAGTAGGTATTTCAAATTGTTGAGAGAAATAGACTAAGATGAATGTCTTAAGAAATTGATAAAATAAGTTTGTAAACATTGCTAGATGTTTAGGGAAATTTGCTCATCAAAATTAAATCTAATTAAGCTCTGAGCAAAGATTATACATAAAAGTATTTAATGGTAACCCACACTACTATATTTATAATTAAATATACCAGATTATAAATCATGGTTAGAAATTTAAAGGACAGCAGATTTTAAAATTTTCAAACTGAATAAATCGAGCACTAAAGCAACCATAAGGGTTTTTTGTTTTATTTTGGTTTTGTTTTTTTTTAACAAACACAGAAGCCATGCCTCTCCAATACCAAAAACCTAAATAACGAATATGTAGAGGGCCAGCTAAAATACTCAGATAATCACAAGTGAACGGATGAAAGGTGATTTATTTGTTTATAAATAATTTCTTTTTCCTCAAAGGCTCTCCCAACCCCTTTTCTGGGTAGCAAGTGAAGAAAAATCAACAGAAAAGCTACATTTAAAGCGGATAATAAATGACTTCAAGAATCTCTTAAAGAAACGTTCAGTCACTCCAGGTGAAAATGCTTTGCCTCTGAGATTTCTCAGACTTCACCTATAAGTGATGATAGGTTTATGGGAATCTGGCTTATAGGATTTCTTTTTAAGTTGAGGAGGGAGGAGGTTTCTTTTTCTGGTCCTCTGGTCACTCTTTGCCTAGATAGCCTGTGCCGCTGAAGTCCACGCCAGGGTAACAAATAATCTGCTTTCTGTGTCTTGAGCAGGGCCAGTAATAGTTCTTGTCCTCTCAATCTTCCTGTGATCCTGTGTGGCAGGGTACACCTACTGCTTCTCTGTCAGATCTTCCTTCTGACACCCACTTTTATGAACCTTGCTATTTTAGGGTCCATGATCACCCAATTAGCTCTGAACTAACCATGTCCACATCACATGGTAAATATAGGAGGCTCTATTGTATAATTGAGACAAACATGACCTCTGTATATTGGCCCTATGTTGTTTGTTTCTTCACAGTAGGCTGGGACCCTTTAGCTTAAAAGTCTGCTAATGTCGAACTCAACATTTTTCACATCAGATTGTTTTAAATGTACTCTAATATTTTGTCCATTTAGAGCTTGCTTGATGCAAAGCAAGGATGAAGCTTGATGCTTTGCATCCTCTGTGAAATTGTACTCACCAACTGCCAGCCGTAGATAAGATAAACCTTTGGGCTATAGAAACCTCAGACTGCTGCTGCCCTTCAGAGCTCTCTGACCCAGAGACTCTGGCTGTCTGCTGCGTCACTGAGCAACATCACGTACACTGGCATAATTCTACCAGTTACATTTAGAATTTTAAAAAATTGTTTAGCGCTACACTGATGTTTGACTAATAACATTTTTTCTTCTCTTCTTTCTTTCAATAATAGTAATAAGAAGGAGAAGAATTAACTATTATTTATTTATTTATTTATTGGAACATAATTGATTGTACATATCTGTGGAGTACAGAATTGAATATCAATACCTGTGTGCAATATTTGATGCTCAAATGAGGATAATTAGTAGACTCAACATTATACAATGTAATCAATTTTCATGGCTCTTTACCAATTCCCTCCTAACTCCCCTTCCCCTCCCTTTTCCCAACCTCTGGTAACCTCAGTTCTGTTCTCTTCTGTTGAAAGTTCAATATATCATTGTGACTGTTGTACCTTTCTTTTTATATTGATTAAAATTAGTTTTTTTAGCTCACACAAGTAAGTGAGGACATGTGGTATTTCTCTTTCTCTTTCTGTGCCTGGCTTATTTCACTTAACATAGTTTTCTCCAGCCTCATCCATGTTACTGTGCGTGGCAGAATTTCATTCTTTTTAATGGCAGAGTAGCATTCCACTGTGTGTATATTCTACATTTTCCTTATCCAGTCATCCAACGATGGACATTTAGGTTGGTTCCAACTCTTGGCTATCGTAAATAGAGCTGCGATAAACATGGGAGTGCAGATATCCATTTGACATGATGATTTCCATTCCTTTGGGTATAAATCCAGCAGTGGGATTGCTAGGTCTTATGGCAGTTATATCTGTAGTTGTCTGAGGAACCTCCATACCATTTTGCATAATAGCTGCACCAATTTAGAGTCTCAACAGCAGTGTAGGAAGGTTCCCCTTTCTCTACATCCTCACCTGCATTTGTTATTCTCTGTCTTTTTGATAATAGCCCATCTAACTGGGGTGGGATGATATCTTAGTGTCATTTTGATTTGCATTTCCCAGATGCTTAGTGATGCTGAACATTTTTTCACGTGTCTGTTGGCCATTTGTATATCTTCCCTTAAGAAATGCCTATTCAGCTCCTTTGCCCATTTTTTAGTTGGATTATTTCTTCTTTTTACTGTTAAATTGTTTGAGTTCCTTGTATATTCTGGATGTTAATCCTTTGTCAGATGCATAGTTTGCAGATTTTTTCTCCCACTCTGGAGGTTATCTTTTCACTCTGTTAAGGATGCCCACTCTCACCACTCCTACTTAACATGGTATGGGAAGTACAAGCCAGAGCAATCAGGCAAGAGAAAGAAATAAAGGGCATCCAGATGGGAAAAGACAAAGTCAAACTATCCCTGTATGCAGATATCATGATTCTGTATCTAGAAAGACCTAGTGATGTAGAGAATTTTTTCACGTACCTGTTGGCCATTTGTATGGCTTCTTTTGAAAAGTATCTATTCAGTTCCTTTGCCCATTTTGTAATTGGGTTATTTGTTTTTTTACTGTGTGATTGCTTGAGTTCCTTGTATATTATGGATATTAATCCCCTGCTGGATACATAGCTAGCAAAAATTTTTGCCCACTCTGTAGGTGGTTGTTTCACTCTGCTGATTGTTTCCTTTGCTGCGCAGAAGCTTTTTAGTTTGAAATAGTCCCATTTGTTTATTTTTTCTTTTGTTGCCTGTGCTTTCATCTCAGATTCATAAAGTCTGTGCCTAAATCTAGGTCCTGAAGAATTTCTGGGTATATACCCAAAGGAATGGAAATCATCATGTCAAAGGGATGCTTGTACTTCCATGTTAATCACAACTCTGTTTACAATAGCCAAGATATGGAACCAACCTAAATGTCCATCAATGGATGATTGGAAAAGGAAAATGTGATATATACACACCATGGAATACTACTCCATTATAAAAAAGAATGAAATTCTCCCATTTGCAAAAACACAGATGAACTTGAAGAAGCTTATGGAGGTTGGGGATAATTAGGTGGGGAACACAGGGTACAATCACAATTTGTGGTAATGGGCATGCTGCCAGAATGGATCTGGCCATGACATCTTGACCACGAGTGGTAACAATCTGCTTTGTATCTCATGAATATTCATAACCAATAAAAAAATGTTCTATGCAAAAAAGAAAAGCCTAAAATCTCTACAAAAAAATCTCTTAGAGTTGATAAACAATTTCAGTAGAAGTAGTATATTTAAATTCTAACAATAAAATAGAAGGAAAAGAAATCAATAAAGCTAGCCTATTTAACAATAGTCACGAAAAAAATAAAATACCTAGGAATAAAATTAACCAATGAGGTGAAAGATCTCTACAATAAGAACTACAAAATCACTACTAAATAGATTAAAGAGGACATAAAAAGATGAAAAAAACTTCCATGCTCTTGGATTGGAAGAACTAACATTGTGAAAATGTCCATACTTCCTAAAGTGATTTCCACATGCAATGTAATCCCCATTAAATTACCAATTACATTATTCACAGAAATAGAAAAAAACAATCTTAAAATTCATATGGAACAACAAAAGACCCAAAATAGCCAAAGCAATCCTAAACAAAAAAAAAAAATAAAGCTGGAGGCATGACATCATAACATTACTTGACTTGAAATTATACTACAAAGCTAAAGTAACTGAAGCAGTGTGGTACTGGAATAAAAACAGATACTCAGACCAATGGAACAGAATAGAGAACCCAGAAATAAACCCACATACTTATAGCTAACCAATCTTTGACAAAGGCACCAAGAACATACATTGGGGAAAAGACTGCCTCTTTAATAAAATTGTTTGGGAAAACTGGACATCCATACACAGAAGAATGAAACTAGACCTGCACCTCTCACTATATACCAAAATCAACTCAAAATGCATTACAGAATTAAATATAATCCTGAGACTATAAAACTCCTAACAAAAATAACATAGTAAAACACATCAGGAAGTAGGACTGGGCAAAGACTTTATGAATACAACCCCAAAGGCACAGGCAACAAAAGAAAAATAAACAAATGGGATTATGTCAAACCAAAAAGCTTCTGCACAGCAGAAGAAACTAACATTTATTTAATGTTTATTATATTGCAGGCATTTTCTTTAACATTTACATGTATTAACTTAATTCTCACAAACACACACAAAAACTTTTGTTATAGGCACTAGTATTATTCCATTTTAAAGATGAAAAAATTGAATCACAGAGAGATTAAGTACTTTGTCCAAGTTTACAGAACCAATATTCAAACTCAGGCATATTTATTTTAGATCAATACAGACTAGCCTTCACTGAATCTCACTTTACTTGGCCCTGAACTTTCATTAAAGTTGTTTGAAGACCAAAAAATTAAATAAAAGAAAGAAAGAAAGAAAACCCTCCATTTTCTTTTTTTTAAATTCTTTCCAAGAGAATCTTCATTATGTCACCTCAGATAGGCCAGACAAATATAATTTCTTCTTTTATCTATATTATATATATGTGTGTATATATACATATACTCTAGATAGACATAGAGAGAGATGAATAGATAGATATAGAGAGGGAGAAGAGAGACAGACAGAGACTGAGATAATGGTCTTTCTTCCATCTTTGTCCTGCCATGGTCCATACTCCAAACAGCAGTGAGTATAATTTTCTAAAATAAAATGATTCACTGCTCAAATTAAAACACCTTATGATTTCCCAACTTATTTTGAGTAAATTCCAATGTTCTCACTGTGGCTCACAGGCTGTATGTGTTCTTGCCTCTCCATCTCTACACTGTTCATCTTCTACCAGTCATCTCCTTGCTTATTCACCCCACCAAACTGGCCTTCTGTTCTTGGAACATATTAAAAATGCATTGAAATATACTTGACACTCCAAAACTCCTTCTATAACATACACTTTCTAACTCTCTATGAGACTTATCCTTCACTTCTGTCAGGTCTCTGTTCCAAGACTACTTTATGGAAGAGTTCTTCATGGACTATTTTATAAGGAACACACCTCTCTGCACTATCACCCTCTTGCCCTTTGCCTTAACCTTCTTTATAGCATTTACACCTATTTCTCAGGTGAATAACATATTTATAGCAAATGTTGAAGAGATATTAATGATCTAGGTGCTAGGTTTTAAGTGTTTCAAATACTCATATATGATGCATAATCACAGCAAGAAACCCATGTTATAAAGATAAACTGCCAGTTTGTAAGTGACAGAGATAGGATTTGACCTTGGGAAGTCTGATTTCAGAGACTTTGCTATTAATTATCCTATCAAACCACCAGACAATGAAAAAATGTCTTTAGCATTTAAAGTAAACATTACTTTCTCTTCTCTAAAGTTTTGGTATCCTTCATTACTGTTTTGACACAAAAATAAAATATCTTAGAAAAAACCTAGGAAAAAATGTAAACCACAAATAATGAATGAGAGAAAATAAAGAAAACCTAAGTAAATGAAGAGAATATTCTTCATTCTTTCAAATAAAGAGAGCAACACTCTCTTGCATTGACATTTATTATCTCATACATTGACTTTTATTACCCTGGCTGAGAAGAGACAGCTCAAAGTTTTGTTTTTCTGTGATCATTAATTTTATCAATACCTTGGAACATATGTCTTCTCTGACATGCTATTCCAAGGTGGGGTTTTTTTCTTGAAAAAAATGTGATGAATTAATAAATTATGATTTGTCATTAGGATCTCTAAACTGCTGGTCTTGTGTTATTTTTGTGTGTGTTGCCATTCAGTGTACTCTGGGGAATTCCAGGCTTTGATCTTTCTATCTTGGTGTTTTCAAGGTACATTCTTGCTTATTGCACTTAATTTTGTCCTTTCTGGACACTTTTCTACTTTACAATGTAATTTTAATTCTAATTATATATGGAATGTTTCTATTACCTTCCACTGCATGTATAAACTATAGTGCCCAGAAAAAAAATCACAGAAGAATATTCATATATTACTTGGACTTTATTCATAAACTGACAGTATAATTTGGCCATAAAATTCTGAGCTATATTTTACTCCTTTCTCTTTGAGAGACTGAATATACAAACAGACGATGGCCAGACCATATATAAAATAGAACACTGCCCCTAAAACTGCAGCAATCCCCCAGAAAGCCAAGCCACTATCTGCAGCAACTACTCCAGGAAGCTGAACAACAACCTCAGTAACCATTGGCCCAAAATAGCCCGTGACTTAATCAGTAACTGACAGCTTCCCTAATTTTTACCCTGCTTACAGCTTAGGACCAACCAGAGAATGCCACGTATGCTTCCATGACCAATCATATAGGAAGCCCTTGCTTCTAGTTAGCCTGCCTACATCTTCTCCATGGCAACAGCTCCAATTAGAGCATCTTTGAAGCTTTTCTTTTTTTCCATATAAAGCTTTCCCATTCATCTGCCTGCCTTTGCGCCTCTGCCAAATGCAAGGGATGGTGGCTGACTCCATTGCTATGTAGGAAGCACTGAATAAATAGCTTTTGCTTGTTCTCATTTAGATGTTTATTATTATTTCTACAGTTCCTTTATTAGTACACTGACAATTTCATTTAAATTGCTTTAGGATCATACATCCTTAGTATATTAACAATGTAGATTTTCAGTAATGCATTATATTCATGAACACCCAGTTTTGATAGTTTAAATGGAGAAGAAGTTGGAGTTAAGGACACAACCCCTCAGCCCTGGGCCAGCCATATCATACATATAGCAGCTTTCCTGGCCCAGGCGCCTCCATTCAGGGGCCTCATTATGGGGGAGGTGCATCTGCTGAAACCTCCCTATTAGGGGACATTGACTAAGATAATTTTCTCCACTCTGACTCAGTAGTTTTCCACTCCTAGTACATTCCCCTCACCTGGGTATATAAAAAGGCAGGAACATTTTTTTTCTAGGCTCCTCAGCTATGAGAGGTTTCCCGCCACCAGCACTGTGTGTCATCTGACTATTGCTGAGTGCCTTTCTGTGGGGAAAAAGGAAACACCAGGGAACCTACACTTTTCTTTTTCTTTGTCTCTCACCTCTTTGTTGCAGAGTTATTGGCTGAATCGTGTCTTCCCCCTCCCAATTTATATGTTCAAGTTCTAACCCTCAGTAAGTCAGAATGTGACTTATACTTGGAGATAGGGTCTTTACAGAGGTAATTAAGGTTAAATGAGTTTGTTTGGATGGGCTGTAATCCAATATGATTAGTGTCTTTATAAGAAGAGGAGATAGGAGAGAGACACCCATAGAGGGAAGGCGCTGTGAAGACTTAAAAAGAAGACAACTATCTACAAGCCACCAGGAGAGGTCTCAGAAGAAAGAATCCTGCCAACACATTGGTTGCAGACTTCTAGCCTACATAACTGTGAGAAAATAAATTTCTGTTGCTTAAGCCACCCAGTCTGTGGTACTCTGTTATGGCAGCACTAGCAAACTAATGTCGGGTTGGCCGGCGGCGGCCTAGCCACGTTCCTTTTGGTAGGCGAGCAAATGGCCCAGATTACTCTTTCCCTCCGGTCCCCTTTGGAAGGAGACAGGGGAAGAGAGCCGTGAAGAGAGCTGTGAAGAGAGGTGAGCACACCGCCAGCCCCAACCAGCCCAGTTAAAGGACACTCAGGCACGGCAGGGGTTCTGTCGAGCAGTTCCGTTTATTATCACACAAGCACTTGCTTTTATAGGCAGATGTGGAGGGGAGGTTTTAACATAATTCTATCAGCTTAACTGTTAAGAGCATGCATCCTGTCTCAATGCCTAGCTATTGCAATCACGCAGTGGTCACGAGCGCAGAAGCACGTATTTGGCCAATAAGGGCTAAGACAAGGTTCCGGCAAACACTCCCACCCTACTTCCTCCAGGCGCTGTCTTAGGCTGCCACATTAATACGCCCTTGTGGGCCCATAATGGCGCCGCTTGTAATGTCACTTAAAGCGGTATTAGTTTTTAAGGCCCGACAAACTTATATACCCAGTAAGTGATTGAAGGCTTTGTTGCTTTTGGTTTGGATCCTTGTCCTAATTTACCACCTAAACATCTGACAGCAAAACAGCTTTTCTCTTCATTGTTTCACGTTTTACTTAGCCTAGCTAAGAGATTTTTGTAAAATCACAGATTTCTCCTGTGTTTTCTTTTAGAAATTTGGTAGTTTCTCATTATGCATTTAGGTATGCTTTTCATTTTGAGCTAATTTTTATGCATGGTGTGAGATAAGGGAAAATGTTCAATCTTTATCTATACAAATTAAGTTGAATTGCACCTTTGCCAAAAATATATAGACTCTATATGTGTGGGCCTATTTCTGTATGATTCGTTTTGTTACAATGATCTATATGTCTGTGTATTTACTAATATCAGTTTTTGATTTTTGTAGCTTTATTCTTGAAATCAGGTGAAGACTTTCAACTTTTCCTTTTTATTCAATATCACTTTAAGAATCAACTTGTCAATTTGTATAATTGGAATTACATTTAACATATAGTTCAATTGGGAGGATTGCCATCTTAAAAATATTGAATGTTTTATTTCATGAATATTCTTTATCTCTCCATTTACTTAGGTTTTCGTTATTTTCTCTCATTCATTATTTGGAGTTTACATCTTTTGCTAGTTTTTTCTAAGGTATTTTACTTTTTGTGTCAAAATAATAATTGGAAATTTAAATGTTTTATTTTACAAATGTTTGCTACTAGTTAATAAAAATACAACCGATTTTTGCATTTAACATTTTATCCTTGGACATTGCCATATTCCTCTATAAGTTCTAGTTGATTTGTGGGGGGGGCGTTTTGTTGGCAAGTCACCTATAAGGGAGCCCCAATCAGAATAACCTCAGACTTTTCATCAGAAACTCTCAAAGCCAGAAAAGAATGGGATGATATATTCAAAACACTAAAGGACAAAAATTGCCAGCCAAGAATATTTTACCCAGCTAGGCTATCCTAAATGAAGGACAAATAGTATATTTCTCAAACAAAAACTGCAGGAGTTCACTACCACATGACCAGCCCTACAAGAAATTCTCAAGGAAGTACTGGGTTTGATACCACAAAAACAACCATCACTCCCATGAATCCACAAGAAAGAACAATACCTACCAGCAAAACAAAAATGCTAACAAAAGAGAAAAAAAAAATTTATCTATCACCCCAAGAAACCAACAAATACAGGAGACAAACAGAAAATTAGAAAGAAAGGAACAAAAGATACTTAAGACATCTAAACAAAAATCAGTATAATGCTAGGAGTAAATCAACACCTTTCAATAATAACTCTGAATATAAAGGGACTAAATTCCCCATTCAAAAGACACAGACTGACTGACTGTATTAAAAAGATGTACCCAACAATATGCTCTCTCCAAGAGACTCACTTGACCTGTAAAGACACACATAGACTAAGAGTGAAAGTATGGAAAAAGATATGTCAAGCAAGTAGAAATGAAAAACAAGCTGGAGTAGCTATTCTTATATTAGATAAAATGGAATTTTCTATTTAAGCAAACATACCATCTGTAAAAGGTTTAATTCTTCCTTTCCTGTCTTTATTTCTTTAATTTATTTATTGCTCTATTGCAAAGGCTAGGACCTCCAGAACAATTTTGAATAAGAGTGGTGAAAGTGAGGTCCATCTTTACTGATGGAGGAGCTTAGATGTATTGTCCTCCCAGAACTCATGTGGAAATCTGATCCCAATGTGGCAATGTTAGGAGCTGTTTGAGTCATGGGGATGGATCCCTCATGAAGGGATTAATGCTCTCCCTGGGGAGTGGGTTAGTGAGTGAGTTCTCACTCTATTAGTTCCCATGAGAGCTGGTTGTTTAGAAAGACCCTGGCACCTTCTCTCTCTCTCCTGCTTCCTCTTGCCATGTGATCTGCTTGTACCCGTCAGCTGCCTGCCACTTTCTCCCATGAGTAAAAGAAGCCTGAAGCCAGTGCCAGATGCAGCTGTCCTAGAATCGTAAGCAAATAAAGCTCTGTTATTTATAAATTAACCAGTCTCAGGTATTCTGTTACAGCAACACAAAATGAACTAATACACTTTTCCTGATTTCAGAAGGAAATGATTCAGGTTTACTCCATTAAAGATCTAGGCTGTAATTGTTTTTTAGGTTCACTTTATCAGATTGAGAAAGGTTCCTATTATTACTAATTTGTTGAGAGTGTGTATAGTAAATGGGTGTTGATTTTTTTTACAAGTCTTATGCATGTATTTATCAAAATGAGCATGTGTTTTTTATTCTTTATTTCATTACTATTATAAATTAAATTAATTTTTAAATATTAAACTAATCTTGTATTCCTGGGATAAACTCTACATGAACATAGTATATTATCCTTTTAGGCAATGATAATTTTTAATTTCAGTTTCCATGTGTTCATTGCTAGTATGGTGAAATACAACTGATATCTGTATGTTGATCTGCAAACTTGCTGAATTCAGTAATTAGATCTAGAAGGTTTTTTGCTTGTTTTTTGTTTGTTTTGTACATTCCTTGTGATTTTCTGTATAGACTATCATGTTATCTGCAAATAGGGACAATTTATTTCTTCTTTTCCAATCTGTATGTGTTTTCTTTCTTCTCTTGCCTCATTGCACTGCTAGAGCTTTCAATACAATATTTAATAGCAGTGGTGAGTGCAGACATCCCTGCCCTATTTCCAGGCTTAGGAGAAACCATTCAGTCTTCCACCATTATGTATGACATTAGCTGTAGGGTTGTTTTTTTTAAATATATCAATATAGCTGTTCTTTATCAAGCTGTGACAGCTGTCCTCTATTTCTATTTTTATGAGAGTTTTGATCACTAATGGATGCTGAATTTCATCTTTTTTTTTAATCATAATGCTATGTTTTGAATGTGTCCTCCAAAGTTCATGTGCTGAAAACTTGATTCCCAATACTGACAATATTAAGAGGTGGGAACTTTAAGAAATTATTAGACCATGAGGGCTCTGCCCTCATAAGTGAATTAATAGTGTAATCACAGGAGTGGGTTCCTTATAGATATACGAGTTTTGCCACCTTTTATGTCTTTCTCTCTTTCCCTTCCACCTTCCTCCATGGGATGATTCAGCACGAAGGCCCTTGCAAGATGCTGGCCTTGATTTTGAACTTTCCAGCCTCCAGAACTGTGAGAAATAAATTTCTGTTTATTATAAATTACTCAGTCTGTACTATTCTGTTATAGCAGCACAAAACAGACTAAGACAGATAAATTGACATGGTAATGTAACTCTTCATCTTTAGCCTGTTAACATGGTGGATTATTTTGATTGATTTTTGATTATTGAACCAGGCTTGCATCCCTGGAATAAACACTACTTGATTATGGTGTATAATTATTTTTATGTATTACTGAATTTTATTGGATAATATTTTGTTAAGAATTTTTGCATCTATATTTGTGAAGAATGTTGGTCTGTTTTCTTTTTTACTTTGTGTGGTTTTTGGTACAAGGGTAATATTATTTTTATAGAATGAGTTGAAAAGTAATCCCTCCTTTTCTATTTCCTGGAAGATATTGCATAGAATTGGTGTTATTTAAGGGGAAAAAAAAATTGGTAGAAAATCTCCAGTGAAACCATCTGGGGCTGGACATTACTTTTTTGGGATGTTTTAAATTATAAACTCAATTTTCTTAATAGGTTAAATAGGGCTGTTGAATTATCTCTTTCAAGTTATCTAATTCATATTGGATAAATTGTGGTAGTTAGTAGATTTTGAGTAATTAATCCATTTTATCTAAATTGTCAAATTTGTGGGTTGTTTGTAGTATTCCTATTTCCTTATTATTTGTTTGATGTCTGCAGATCTGTGTCTTCTCCTCTAATTTTATTGATTTTTTCCACTGTTTTCTGTTTTATATTTCATTGCATCATGTTTAACCAAATATCTGGGTACCTCATGGCCCAGTCCAGTTAACATAAAGTTAACAATTATGGGAGCTTAGATTATTGATTTGATACTTTTCCTCTTTTTTATTGTAGGCTGATACCACCCTAGTTGGGAGGGGTAGAGGCACCTTATTTCTGCTCCCCATGTGAACACCGTCCACACAGTAGGGAGAGGGTGTTCTTGTTACCACTGAGTGATGTGAAAGTCCTGACTCTCCACCAGGTCTCCTTCTAACACAACCTCAAGAGTAGGAACAGGGTGCCTCATTATTATGAGATGGTGGTGGAAGTCCAAGCTCCCTACATGATCTCCACTGACACAGTGGAGGAGGGAGTTTGTTAATGCCTTGCAGAGATGAAAGTTCTAGTGGGAAATTTGGGGTACCTTGTTAAAGCCTGGCAATGGTGGAAATCTAGGCTTTCTACTGTCTTTGCTGGGAGAGGTAGTAGAGCCATAATATTTTCTGTAATGTTTGTCTGGAGTAAAATGGTTATTTTTTTTAAAGCTTTCCACCTTTCTGTGCTGCTTCTTTCCCAGGCCTGTGGCTAGAGAGAGCAGGCTTTCCTTGGCATGTTTTTTGTATGTGCTAGTTGGCATCTGTCAGTTGCCAACTTCTCAAGTATCCACTCTGGAGTATATCAGGAAAAAAGAAACCCCTGTTTACTCAGCACCATGTCTTTCCTCAGGTCTCAAGGTCCTTATCTGGTCTGATTTCTTCTCTTCACTTTTCACAGTCTTAAGTTTATTTCATATACAATGTTGGAATAAAAAAAATTGTTTAGTTCATCTTTCCAGAAATGAAAGTGTCTTGTATTATGCTTTTAATACACTGGTGGATTTGATATGTAAATATCTTAAAATAATTTTGGACAGTGTTTCCCTTCTATCAAGGATCATATTTCTAAGGTGCATATTTTCCAATATTTGGATGCAAATGTTTCATATGTTTTTCAGTTTTACAGTTGTTTAGAGTGGTACCTGTGTACCTGGTATAGAATACCCTAAACAGTTTAGTACAGTGGTTATCAAAAACCTTTAGATTCTTAAAAATTATTGAGAAACTTAATGTGGATAATTTCTATCTGTATTTACCATATCAGAAATTTAAATGGAGAATTTTTAGAGTGAAGAATTTGTATTCTTTAATTCATTAAAAATTACAATAATATATAATATATAACAAAAGAAATAATGCAAAAATATTTTATGGAATATTTATAAAATATTCTGTATATTTATATAACTATACAAATAACTATTGTCTAAAACAAAAAATCAAGAAGGGTGGCATTATTTTACCTTTTAAAAATCTTTATATTCAGTTTTTTAAATTAAATTGATAATTTTTAAAATTGATACATAATAATTGTACATATTTATGGGGTATAGTGTGGTATTTTTATGCATGCATACAAAAAGTAATGATCAAATTACAGTAATTAACATACCCATCACCTCAAACATTTATCATTTCTTTCTGTTGGTAACTTTCAAAATCCCCTCTTCTAGCTATTTGAAAACATGCAATGAATTATTGTTTGCTATAGTTCCTCTATAATCCTATGGAAGACCAGAACTTATTTCTCCTGTCTAGCTGTAATTTTGTATCCCTTAACCAACATCTCACTAGCCCTCTCCTCTTCCCAGCCTCTAGTAACCACTAGTCCACTTTTTACTTCAATGAGATTAACGTTTTTAGCTCCCACGTATGAGTGAGAACACGTGGTATTTCTCTTTTTGTGCCTGATTTATTTAACTCAACATAACATTCTCCAGGCTCATCCATGTTGCTGCCAATGACAGGATTTTATTACTTTTTGTGGCTGAATAGTATTCCATTGTGTATATACACAACATTTTCTTTATTCATTCATCTGTTGATGGACAGTTAGGTTGATTCAATATCTTGGCTACTGTGAATAGTGAGCAATTAACATGGGAGTGCAGATATCTCTTCAATATACTGATTTCCTTTCCTGTGGGTATATGATGTATATCCTGTGAGTACATAATCCTTTGTATTGCTGGATCATATGGTACTTCTATTTTTAGCTTTTTGAGAAACCTCCATACTGTTTTCCAGAATGGCTGTACTAATTTAGATTCCTGCCCACAGTGTAGGAAAATTCCCTTTTCTCTGCATCCTTGCCAGCATTTGTAATTTTTTGTCTTTTTGATAATAGCCATGCTAACTGGGGAGAAGTGATGTCTCATTATGGTTTTGATATGCATTTCCCTGATGATTAGTGATGCTGAACATTTTTCATATACTTTTTGGCCATTAGTATGTCTTCTTTTGAGAAATGTCTATTTAGATACTTTGCCCAGTTTTTGATAGGATTATTTATTATTTTTATTATTTTTGATTTTTGATTATATATTGATTTCCTTGTGTATTCTAGGTATTAATTCCCTCTCAAGTGAATAGTTTGCACGTATTTTTTTCCCCCATTCTTCAGGCTGTCTATTCACTCTTTTCATTGTTTCCTCTGCCGTACAGAAGCTTTTTACTTTTGATCCAGCCTCATTTGTCTATTTTTGCTTTTGTTGCCTGTGCTTTTGAGTCTTAATCATAAAATCTTTGTCCAGATCAATGTCCTGAAACATTTCCCCTGTGTTTTCTTCTAGTAACTTTATAGTTTTGAGTCTTATATTTAGATCTTTAATTTATTTTGTATTGATTTTAGTATGTGGTGAGAGATAGGGGTCTAGTTTTATTCTTCTGCCTATGGATATACAGTTTTTCCAGCACCATTTATTGAAAAGACTGTCCTTTCCCCAATGTATGTTCTTGGTACTTCTGTCAAAAATCAGTTGGCTGTAGATATGTGAGTTTACTTCTGGGTTTTCTATTGTGTTCCATTGGTCCACATGTCTGTTTTTATTGACAGTAACATGCTTTTCAGTTACTATAGGTTTGTAGTATAATTTGAAGTCAGGTAGTATGATGCCTCTTTGTTCTTTTTGCTCAGAATTGATTTTGCTATTCTGGGTCTTTTGTGGTTCCATACAAATGTTAGGATTGTTTTTTCTATTTTTGTGAAGAATATCAATGGTATCGTGATAGAGATTGCATTTTATTTGAAGATCACTTTTGGTACTATGGTAATTTTTACAGTATTAATTCTTCCAGTTCATGAACATGGAATGTCTCTCCATTTCTTTGTGTCCTCTTCAATTTCTTTCATTGGTTTTTTATAGTTTTCCTTGTAGAGATCTTTCACCTCTTTGGTTAAATTTATTCCTAAATATTTTATTACTTTTCCTATTGTAAATGGTATTGCTTTCTTGACCTCTTTTTCATCTAGTTTGTTATTAGTGTATAGAAATGCTATTGGTTTTGTATATTGATTTTGTATCTTGCAACTTTACTGAATTCATTTACCAGCTGTAAGAGTTTTATGGTTTTTCTATATATAAAATCACATTGCCTTCAAACAGGGACAATTTGATTTCCTTTTTTTCTAATTTGGATGCCTTTTATTTTTTCTCTTGCCTAATTGCTCTGGCTAGGACTTTTACTATTAGTATGTTGAATGAAAGTGGTGAAAGTGGGCATCTGTTTAATAGAAGAGAGTTCATTCAATCCATTGTAATATCATACACCATGTGATCTGGAATACACGTAAGACAATGGAAATGAAAAAGGCAAAATTGTTATTATTAAGGAAGTAGTTTTAACCTCATTGACCATTTAATGTGTTTTAAACTCAAGAAAGAGCCTTTTTTTTTTTTTTTTTTTTTTGTCATTTTTTCATGACCGGCACTCAGCCAGTGAGTGCACCAGTCATTCCTATATAGGATCCGAACCCGCGGCGGGAGCGTCGCCACGCTCCCAGCGCAGCACTCTACCGAGTGCGCCACAGGCTCGGCCCAAGAAAGAGCCTTTTAAGTATCAGTTTGTTTTAATTATTTATTGTACCATGTGGCAAGTAGGAAAAAAATATTTAATTTGTCCTCAAGTCTTAGACCTTTGGGGATATAAAAACTGTGATCAGTATGTATCTGCTGAGCATTAGCAGCTCAAGCAAGTTGGCAATAATGTCAGCACACTCACATACAGAATTTCTCCCAATATGACACATAATAAGTAGGCTTTTATGAGCAAAAATCCATTTCAGGCCATACTATAAAGAGACATGGGATATAATGTTGATGAGAATGTGCAGGTTCATTGGAAATACTTATGTAATTATCTCCTCCATTAATTCTCTATTACGAGCTTTTTCTTTTTACACTTTTTTCTCTCTTATCATTAACTCACTTCCCAAACTTGGTGTGTTAAGGGAATAATAATGACTTTATTCTGACAGTTATTCTGTATAATTTTCTCCTTTTTACAGTGTAGCAAACAGAAAGATTGCGATTGATTAGATATATAGCATTAAACTATTATTTACCCTTCTGAAATTAGTGGTCTCATCTATCATTAACTCAATGATATTGGGACAGTAATTTCTTTCCCATCCCTCTTACATATTTATTACATATATTTACATATAAAATAAAATATGATATATATAAAGCATAATGTAAATTGTAAGGTGGCATACAAATGTAAGCTATACATATTTCAGTGAAATATAAACACACTAGTCCTTAAGCACTGGTTTATGTAAATTCAAGACACATGCCTGAATCCGTAAATAGGTAGTATTTTTATGTATAATATCTGAATATTAGTGTGAGAATATGATTTTTCAGGTTGGGAATTGATACATCACTGTTGGGTAGTTGTGTAGTCTCTCCAGTGCATAATGACATTAGGAAACTCAGTTTAACTGCAGATCCTGATAGATTTAGTGGTTTTTAGAAAATTCAATTAGTTCTAAAGACACTTTGGGAAATTTTAATTTTGTTATAGTTATCTTATTTGTGATACTTAGCAACCAAGAGAAGAGAGAGAGAGAGAGAGAGAGAGAGAGAGAGTGTGTGTGTGTGTAAAATGAATTACTTGAGAGCTTAATATTGGAACATGCTCTACTTCCACAACCCGACTGTTCTAGAAAGATAGCCCGCCTCTGTAGATGCAATATAATTTTTAGTTTTTTGCATCAATCTTATGGATAGATTGAATTTCTTTCTATTTATCATTAAAGAGTACACTGAAGTCTCTGCCTACAGTGGGAAGTGGAAATTAATTGCTTGTGGTGGCAGAAATGGACTGTATTCTGTCACTCAGCTGGTATCAGTGACCTAAGTGAAATGAATAGTTTCTTGTTGGTGAATTCAAAAGGTAAGGTCTTAAATGTTTTCCACAGAAGTCTTAGCATACCCTTGTGTCAGAATAATATAGCTGATATAATGGCAACCTAATTTCCCAGTAAGTATTCACTTTAAGCCCTACCAGCTGCTAGGCTCTACTGCTAGATACAGTTTTGATTTTAAATGGAGATACTCATTTTTGTAAAGAACTAAATTGCCTTATTTATTGCTGGTGTTTCTTGCCTCATTTATTGAAACACTTTGTCACAGCTGGAGAGTGCAGCTGCTTACTTTTTCTTTAAATTACAATCAAAGATAAATCATAGGAGAAATACATTAGAGAATAAGTTTATTCAGTGTTTAAAATTGTGTCAGCAAATTAGAAATATATAATTTTCAGAACCTGAATATATAATCCAAGCCAAGATATGTTGATAATGATCAATTATTCTAATTGTGTTGTAGTATTATTTTGAAACTTTTGTTTCTTGGTTATAGACAAACAAAATACCCAAATTTCAAACCTTTAAAAGAAAATTGAAGCTTGTGTATTTTGGAATCCTTTGTGTCATCATCTGTAAAAAGTGATCAGATGTAGATGCTTGGATTGCTTGAGAAAAAATAGGCTAATTTTTTCATGTAGTGCGGTTACTAGAGATGGGGAAGGGGTATAGGGTAGGGAGGTCAGTGAGAATTTGGTTAATGGACATAAAGGATGATTACATATTGTAATGATGAATATGCTAATTATCCTGACAGCCATCATATATTGTACATAAGTATTGACAGTCGACTCAGCACCCCCCAAATATGTATTATCAATTAAGTTTCAATTTTAAAAAGTTTTTTAAAAATTACATAAAGAAATTTGTAAGCTATAGTAAATGTTTAAGGCAATTTTATACTGTCCAAATGATACATCGGACCATTGAGCGTTAAACAAAAAATACAAGTAAAAGTGAATGCTTTTAATTTTAACACAATTTACTTATTTGCAAGTGACCATATCAGATTGTAAGTTGTGTTGACAAGTTTAAGGGGGCTTAGATTTTATAAAATAAATAAGTTGAATAGTAAAGACTGAAATGTAAGCTATGAATGAGGTAACTTTGGGGCCAATAGTGTGAGTACTGTACTATTACTGACCCAGTCCCAGTGCCTGTCTCACGATTAAAGAATCTAACACATTAGCAAAAATTTGATTCATGTCAAAGAAGTTACTAAGAAAAGGAAATAGAAATCAGTAAACAGGAATATTGGAGTACATAAAAAGGGGAGGTTTAGATAGTGGATAGTGGAAAGCCAGGGTATGGAGGAATGGGCAAGTAGTCAGCAAAGATTGATGGGCTGAACACTTGATTCTTCAAAGTTTTGTCAAGGCCCCTGTCTTGCCATATGCATAACATGTCTCAGATTTATATTTGTAAACTGCTTTTATTAAATGTAACCAGCAAATGAAATTAGGTCCTCTTGGACACATGAGGGTGAATTCACAATTCTGTGTGTGAAGTAACGTGATGGTTCAATAATATGTCTCCTTTCTTTTTTTGGAAAAATGCAAGTCAGGTATTAGAATAAAATTTGGTATTAACTAGGGAAAAATAGCATAGAATTTTCTTAGATTTCTATATGTTAGTGTTTCTGACCATGCTGCAGAAAGAAAACGCCCATTGAAGTTGGTCATGAAATCCATGCTTTCTAAAAATAAAATATGAGATAAACTTATTGAACTGGTAAGCTCCTGAATTGAAACTGGTGCATAAAATTAACACTATTCATTCAACTGTGTTTAGGACAAAGTAAAAGGGAAAGAAATTGGGTATATAATGAGAATATGAATATATAGGGGAACTAAAAAAGGCTTATGCAATAAAAGTACAATAAGAAAAAAAGTGAGGGAAATCTAAAGTTAAAAGTTAAAATTAATATTGTTAAAATAAGAATAGTACTACTGTGGAACACTAAGTTTGAAGATTTAAAACTGTGGTAAAGATTGGTTTATTTGATATTCTATTTACTGCCTTTTTGCACCCCTACAATGCCAAGATAATAAATATTCATAATAAAGAACTGTAGAAATTGTAAGAGATTGCATTTCTTCTGAATGGCTAATGAGGATTAAAATTTCAACCAGTGAGTTAGTTTTACTGTATTCCCATTCTCAGAGTCCAGTTTGAGGAAGGGAGTCCCAGAAGAACCCTGTCTCACTTCCACTCGTTTCTTCCTATCACTGCCTTTTTCACTTACTTCTAAGAATTTTACATTCAGTTGTCTAGACCTAATGACCTAGGCCTTTCTATTTTCTGCACCAGATCTGCCTACTAAATAACTCTTTCCACTTATTAATGCTCTTTTCAGTTCAGTTATTTTATGTCGAGTTCTTGTTAAGGATTGCATCTTCAGTTTCCCAAGAAGTTAAGAGGGTTTCATTGGTTTCATTTTTATTTTTTTTAAAAAAAATTTCTTTGTGGTAAAACATGTAATATTTGCCATCTTAACTTTTTTTTGGCGGCTGGGCAGTATGGGGATCTGAACCCTTGACCTTGGTGTTATAACACCTCACTCTAACCAACTGAGCTATTTTTAAGTGTAAAATTCAGCGGCGATATGTTGTTCACAGTGTTAGACCTCACCACTGTCTATTTACAAAACTTTTTCTCTCTTCCAACAGAAACTCTGCACCTATTAGGCAGTAACTCCGCATTCTTACCCAAAACCTCAGCCGTTAACCTCTAATCTATTTTTGCCTATAAATTTGCCTATGATACATAAATCATTTAAATGAAATCATATAGTATTTATCATTTGTGTCTGGCTTATTTCACTTAGCATAACGTTTTCAAGGTTCGTCCATGCTGTAGCATGTATCAGGGCTTTATTCCTTTTGATGGCTGAATGATATTGCATTGTATGTATATACCATATATATACATATATTATTGGTCTATTCATTTGATGATAGACTCGGGTTGTTTGCACATTTGGGCTATTGAAAATAATACTGCAATAAACATTAATGTATAAGTATTTGATTGATTTCCTGTTTTAAATTCTTTTGGTATACAGTATACCCAGAGTGGAATTGCTGGGTCATGTGTTAATTCTATGTTTAGCCTTTTGAGAAAGTGACAAACATTTTCCACAGCAGCTGCAGTCCCTCAGCAATGTATGTGTTAAAATTTCTCCACATTCTTGCCAAAACTTATTCTCCAAAATGGCTTATTGGCCATTTGTATATCTTCTTTGGAAAAATGCCTAAGTCTTCTGCTCATATTTTAAATTTTTTTTTTTTATTGTTGAGTTGTAGAAGTTCTTTATATATTTTAGATATTAAAACTTTATTAGGTATATCAACACCAACAAAATGTTTAGGTGATTGATATGCTGTCTACTCTAGGTGAATCATTGTATAATACAGGCGTGTATTGAACCAACACCCTGTACCCCACAAATATGTACAATTAAATATAAGTTTAAATAAAAAACTTTATATCTGATCTGAAAATATTATCATTCATTCTGTAAGCTGTCTTTTCACTTTCTTGGTATTGTCCTTTGGTACACCATTATTACACAGTTTTGAGTACTATAGCTTTGTAGAAAAGTTCGAAATTGGGAAGTGTGATTACTATGTATTTGTTTTCCCTTTTCAACCTCTAGCTGTTAAGGGCCCTTCACAATTCCATATGAATGTAAGGTTTGGCTTTTTCATTTCTGCATAAAAGGCTGTTGGAACTTTGATAGGAATTGTATTGAATCTGTAGATCACTTTGGGTTATACTATCTTAACAATATTGAGTCTTCCTGCCCATGAACACAGAATGTCTTTCCACTTATTTAACCCTTTTAAAATTTCTTTCAGCAATGTTGTGTTCTTTTTAGTGTAAAAGATTTTTGCCTCCTTAAATTTGTTCCTATGTATGTTAATTTTTTAGAAGGTATCAAAAATGAAATTTCTTAATTTCTTCTTTGGGTTATTTATTTCAAGGATATAGAAACATAACTGATATTTGTGTATGTGTTAATTATTCATCCTGAAACTTTGCTGAATTCATTTATTAGTTCTAATATAGTCTTCTTGTGAACTCTTTTAGATTTGCTATACTCATATATAGGATCTCTATTCTTGTTTGCAAATAAAAATAGTTTGAGTTCTCCAATTTGGAAACCTTTTCTTTGTTTATATTGTCTAATTGGGCCGGGTGGAAATTCTAGTACAATGCTGAATAGCAGCAGTGAAACAGGGCATCAAAAACTTTCCAACAAAGAAAAATCCAGAAACTGATGGCTTCACTGGTGAATTCTGCCAACAACTTAAAAGAATTTATACCAATCCTTCTCATACTCTTCAAAAAACAGGAGAGGGAGAAATGCTTTCTAACTTATTCTGCAAAGCCAGCATTATTCTGATATTTAAGCCACATAAAAATATCACAATAAAATTAAACATCACTATGCTTTATGAATGTAAATGCAAAAATCCTCAACAAAATACCATCAAGCAGAATTTAATAGCATATTAAAAGGATTATACATCATGACTCAGTGGGATTTATCCCAGCAATGCAAGGATTGTTCAACAGAAGAAAACCAATTTAAAACACTGTGGTATAGGTTCAATTGTGTCCTCCCAAAACTCATATGTTGAAGATCTAACCTTTAGTAACTCATAATATGACCTTATTTGAAAATAGAATCATTGAAGATATAATTATTACTTACGATGAGGTCATTCTGAGTAGGGTAGGCCCCTAAAACAGTATGACTGGTGGTGTACATATAAAAAGGAATGCCATGTGAAGATACAGAAACATACTAGGCAAACACCATGTGAAGACTGGAGTCATGTTGTGCCAAGCCAGCAACTACCAGAAGCTAGGAGTAAAAACCTGGAACATATTTTTTCCTAGTGCCTACAGAGAACACATGACCATGCTAACTTGATCTTGAAGTTCTCATCTCTAGAACTGTGGGACAATAGATCTCTGTTGTTTAAGCCACTCAATTTTGGGTACTTTGTTATAATAGCCATAGGAAACTAACACACACCACATAACAGAATGAAGGGGAAAAACAACATGATCATCTCAACTGAGGCAGAAAAGGCATTTGACAAGATTTACCACTCTTTCATGATAAAAACAATCAGAAAATTAGGAAAAGAAGAGAACTTCCTCAACATTATAAAACAGTTTTATGAAAATCCCAAAGCTAGCATCATACTTGATGAAAAACTGAAAGTTTTCTTTTTTTGTCAGTCTAGCTAAAGTTTTGCCAATATTGTTTATCTTTTAAAAAACACAACTTTCAGCTTCATTGTTTCTCTTGTTTTTCTTTTCTCTGTTTTATTTATCTCCATTCTAATCTTTACTATTTTATTCTGTCTGATAGCCTTGGGTTTAGTTTGCTCCTCTCTTTCTACCTCAAGGTGTAAAGTTAATGCTATTGATTTGATATCTTTCTTCTTTAATGTATGTTTACAGCTATAAGTTCTCTCTGAGCACTGCCTTTGCTGCATCCCATAAATTTTGTTACATTGTGTTTTTATTTCCATTCATCTATAAGATTTTTTTAACTGCCCTCGTGATTTCTTCTTTTACAAATTGGTTGTTTAATAGTGTATTGTTTTGTTTAATTTCCACATATCTGTGAATTTTCCCATTTTTCTTTTCATAGTGATATCTCTAGCATCACTTCACTGTGCTCAGAAAAGATACTTTATATGATTCAATCTTTTTAAATTTATTGAGATGTGATTTGCCATCTCTTCTGAAGATTGTTCTATGTGTACTTCTGTATTCTGTTGTTGTTGGGTGAAGTGTTCTATCTATGTGTTAGATCTAATTGGTTTATAGTTTTGTTCAAGTTCTCTATTTACTTATTGGTCAGCCTACATGTTCTATTAATTGTTGAAAGTGGTATTTTGAAAACTTTATTTTAGAACTATTTATATTTTGAATTCTGACCCTTTTATCAATGTATAATGTCATTCTTTGTCTCGTGGAACAACAGTTAACTATCCCTGCATCCCTGGGATGAATTCCACTTGGTCATGGTGAATGATCTTTTTAATGTGTTGTTGGATTTAGTTTGCTAGCATTTTATTTTATATTATTTTATTTATTTATTTATCTTTAGTGGCTAGCCTATAAGGGGATCTGAACCTTTGACATTGGTGTTAGCACCGTGCTCTAACACAAAGAACTAACTGGCCAACCCTGTTTGCTAGTATTTTGTTGAGGATTTTCACACCTATGAATGTCTTAATTTCTTAATGAACTTCTCCCTAGCTTTTGATCCCAGACCTTTGGCATAAGTTTTGCATTTCTATCATAATCTTTTGCTCCAGGCGTTTGCAGGTTGTTATTTGGCTTGCAGTGTTTTTGAGCAATGCCCACTGCTTTCTTTCCAGTCTGAGTTCCCACTTAAGTGAAGAAGAGATAAGCACCTTGCCTAAATTGTTCATGTAGCACCTTGACAGTTTAGAACAGACATACATGATAATTTTCCAATAAGATCTGCTCTGTTCTCCTGAAAAGGCCCCACACAGGGAATGCAGTCTCCTTTCTTCAAGACTGCTGTTAAGCTCAGAGGGGTTTGGGCAAATGAAAATACCGTGAACTTTCTTAGAATTTTGCAGTTACCCTTTTCTTGATTCAATATTTGATTTGTTGCTGTAAACCTTCAACCATTTTCCAGAGTTACGAAAAAGTTGGTTTTGACAGTTTTTGCTTGTTTGTCAATGTTTTTATGGGAGGGTAAGAGCTTGGAGCTGCCTACTTTACCATTTTGTTGCAATGGAAACTAGGGGTTTTTGTTTGCTTGTTTGTTCTTGTTTTTGTTTCACAAAAATTACTACGAAGTATTCTGATATTATGTTTGCATCCATTTTGATTGACTATTTCAAAAATAAGAAAGAAATTTAAATTAGAAATTCACTTTCAAATTAAATCTTGATCTAACTCTTCTTTTTCTAATCAGCATATGTTTTAACAGCATGCTCATGTGCCTTCTCAACCATGTATTTAATAATAAAATCACTAAACAGATCAACATTTGGACTTTGTAAACTAATTTTTTTGTAATGAAATTTAACCTTTAGTAGTAAAGGTTATTATTTTTAAGCAGTAATCTGTACCCTTCATGTATAATAAACTTATTCATGGGTTCCAAATTATTATAGTACAGTGGTCAACAAACTACCACCATGGGCTAAATCTGGCCTATTACCTGTTTTTGACCAATGTAAGAATGTTTTTACACTTTTTAAATTACTGAAAATAAATAAATAAAAGAATATGTTGTGATTTGAATATTAAATGACATTCAAATTTTAGTGTCCATAAAGTTTTATTGGATCACATCAACATTCATTTGTTTGTGTTGTCTATGGCTGCTTTTGTGCTACAGTAATATAATGAAGTAGTTTTGACAGAGACCATATTCCCTGCAAACCTAAAATATTTACTACTTAGTCTTTCACATAAAAAGTTTTCCAACTGCTGTTTCAGTATAATATAAAAAGAATCAACAACCTAAGAATTAATTTCAATGCTTTATGAGCTAAAAAAGTATTCTTCTGGATGAACAGCTAGAAGACCAATATTACTTCTAGAAATTTCAGCTACCATAGACTTTATTAGGTGATATGCATTTTTTTAAATTTAGGTTTTGATGCCATTTTTATTAACATTTATTGAAACATACTGACTACATGTTTATGGGGTACAGAGTAATATTTTAACACACGTAGATCATACGCATGATGATCTAATCAGAGTAATTAGCATATTCATCATTGCAATACTTAATCATTACTTTGTGATATGAACATTTACTCTCCTTTCTTCTAGTTGTTTGATAATATGCAGTAAATCACTGTTAATTATAGATTCCTTACACTTTTGGCATCTTTAACTCACTAGTTAAGAATAAGGACTGTTTCATCTAATGCATGACATCTAACACAAAACCTTTTCCAAATGGTTTTTCCTGGAACTTAAATTTATCAACAATTTTTAACCATTTCTTTCCAAAATTTTGATAGTTTCAAGGACTAATTCTGAAATTGATTCTTCTTCCTCTACTTGAGCTGGTGAAAACTGGAAACTTCCTTCACGACTGAAAATCCTCTTAGATCAGAAAGTTCATTACTCTTACGTATTAAATCTTTAAATACAGAAGTATGTAAACCAGAGTGCTATAAATTTTTACAGAAAAATCTTCTGTTATGTTGAAAGACAGCTTATGAGCATATGGTATCTAAGTCTGGGAAATATCAGTGGTTTGAACGACATCTGTAAGCATATTTTCAACAAGACTTTTAACACAGTTAATGCAAACCAATGTGGAGTCAGCTCTCCTAAAAATAATTCTGAGCTGGATTTCTAGCTACTTTCATCAACTATCATTTTTGAAAAGGTCTTCCATCCATAGGTTACACAACTTTGTATGATCTTTGAGATCACCCAAGTTTGAAGAGATTACTATAAATAGACTAACCCAACAATTAAATAATTTCATTATTATTCCATACGTAAAAAGTCTACTATACAATCCCTTTTTTTAGAGCTCCTGTCTTAACTGCACTGATTAACTTCATTAATGATAATCCAACTTTGTAAAACAAAATCTTCTCATATGTTTCTGCCTTAGGACTGTTCAGAATATCTTAGATAGAAGATATCACATTCCCTAAAAATTTGTGAGTCAGCCTTTGGATAAATGGTGATGATGTCTGACATTTTTTGCTGGCCATTTGGTCCACTTTTTGGATCTTTTTAACAATATCCTTAGATTCCAGATGCAAACATGCTAAAGTTAGAACCGTATCACAAAGTAGTGAGCTTAGTTGGTTTTGAAATTTTTCTTTTATCACTGCACTAGCCAGCCATCTTATTAAACTTTCCCCATTATTTGTTTATGTTCTTACCAATTTAGTCTTGATATCCATATTCATGTAAAATACTTATATAAAGAATTTAATAACTTTACTGATGAATGATTTATTGATCGATAACATTTTATCCACAAAAGGTATCCTACTTGAAAAGGTTTGGATTTTTTTTAGTCACAGGAGACATTTTATGCACATATGGTATTATATCTACAGTTATTATCTACTTCCAGATGCTGCTCTTAATTATAGTTCAATCTTTTTTGCCTGGGAAGTATTTTATGGACTGATGAAACTTTACCTGCAGGTGGGAAAAACTGATTTTCTTTTTCTGGTATAAATACTTTCATTTGAGCATCTAAATAGGCCTTTAATAGTGAGCCAATCTGTTTTATAGCTGTGTCATAGAATTCAGCTTGATTTTCATCTCAATTTGCTAACCCTCTTGGTGATAGCATACTCCAAAAAGTAAAAAGAAAAAAATCCATGTTCATTTTCTGGTGGAGACTATGAGTAATCTGGTTTACTAATTACTCGTTTAGGCACTTACTCTCATGACACACAGATAATACCAGTGCTTAGCATCTTCTTATACCAAAATTCTTATCAAAAATATTTATCAAACCCTTCTTTTACAGAGGTTCCTTTCATATTTTCTTTTGCTCTTAATTTTGTATTATAAGAATCACTTTGTAGGACACTATGTTATGCTTTAAAAACCATTTTATTCTCTAAGGAGTAAGCGTACTCTTATCAAGTACAGAAGCTCAGCACTCATCCTGGTGAGATGGTGAGGAAGATTTAGGAATACTGGTGTTAGATCGGGAAAACACCTTTGACAGAGCTGAAGATACCTTCGCTAGCATTTTGGATCCTTGTCTGGAAGTACTAGGCTTGGGAGTTTCTGTGGACAGAGCAAAAAAGTATTATGGACATTTATTAGACATTTTAATTGAGGCAAGTCATACTAGGGCATTGATGATTTAGAATTCAGAAATTAAAGATTCTCTTTATTTGGTCCTTCCAACACTCTTATGAAGGAAGCAGAAAGAATATCTTTAGTTTTGGACACTGAAGCTTGGCAAGGTCAAATACCTCGCCTACAGTCATATAAGAATGTGTCCAAGCTGGGAATAGGGTCCAGTCTTTCATACTCTCATAGCACTATTATGCCTACTGCACCCTGAGGCTTCTCTAGTCAGGTATGCAAAGCCCAATTCTCTTTTTCCAGCAGAAGAATCTCTGAAAATGCTTAAACAGGAAAGTAACTTTCTAAACAGGAAAGTAACTTTCAACTCTAAATAGTGAGGGTGTTTATTTCAGAATGCTCAAGTGGAAGCAGAAGTGCATTAAAAACATTGTAATGTCTTACCTACTTTGGGTAAATTTTCCATGGACTGACCCCAAGTGATTTTTTTGTGTGTGTCATGTGAGATAGAACTGTGTAGATAATAAAAGAATACTTATTTGGGTTTTTTTTTTTTTCTTGCACTACCTGTATAGCACATGAGGCTCTTGGAGAATATCATATCTTAGTTTAACAAAATGATTATATTCTAAAGTAAAGACAAATAATATTTATATTTATGTATTTTTCTTATACTCTGCAATAGGTTGTGATAGGACGTGAAAATACACATGACATTAAAAACCCATATTTTCTTAATTAAATGGCTTAATTTTCTTAATTAGCCTTAGACCCCTGCTCAACCTGCTGCTCCTGTTTGTATTACCTATCTAGCTTCTGTAACTATTTGTGTGTGTGAACTATGATGATTTACAGTGAGCTTAGGCTTTTAAATTAGACAGATGTGTATTTGAATCATAGCTCTGCAGCTTACTAGATGTGTGGTGACCTTAGATAATCTACTGTCATTTTCCTCCTTAGTGAATCTCACTTTTCTCTTTAATAAAATGTGGATAGTTGATGTCTAATAAATGTTAGCTACATTATCTGTTGCCTCTTTGGTGTAAAGTTAAAGTAGCAACTGCATAATAAACAGCAAATTACTATTTATATAAATAGTAAGAATAATTATTTACATTCCATATTGGTAATGTGCAAGAGAAGATCCACTCATTCCAGGAGGGTAAATCATCAAAAATTCAAAATTCAAAACGATGTAATTGAGAGCTTTATCATACTAGTTGTTAAACGGGTGGTATATTTTATACCTGAAATGACTTCCTTTGAGGGATATACACTGCCAAGAACATCCTTGGATCCTTCAAAAATGGTGATAAACTGCCAAGGGAAATTGAAATACTAAATTAGTCTTTTGTTGCACACTAAGCACTAGATACAACTAAAAATCCTCAAGGGATGGAGCACAACCTTATAGGATCTTAAATAATATCTGTGCTCTGCAGTCTCAAAAAATTGCTTTGTGAAACTTAGGCTCACAATTTTTACCAATTACAATGCCTAAAATTGGTCCTTGTCATGAACATTAGTTAACCTTGGCTACCACTAAATGATAGGCAAAGGCTCAGCCATATTAACTCATAGGAAATGCCAACTCCATTTCCATCCCTCTCCTTCCCTTGGCTGAACTAGAGTAAGTTCCTGAAAATAGATAAAACAAACAATAGGGGAGAAGGAAAAAGAATGTTCACTTCATAACTCCTAATGTTTTTTATGGAAATGTTAGCCATTGTGGGGTCAGGAAAAGTGGCTTTGTAGACCTGGAAGTGCTGGAAATGTGGTTCAGATACTGGCTTTACTCTGTAGACCGTTATCACTTCTTTGAATACAGGTGCAACAGTTGTCCCAGAGAGGCATAAAATAGCCTGAGACAAGTGGTTGGGCTTCAGTGTGGCTATTCTATAATGTTATCAGTTAAAAAAGAAAGTGAAAAATCAATGAAGTAAGGCCTAAATATGTAACATGAGGGAAATGTGATGTGTATAAGTCACATAGATAGCAACAGATATTATTATAAGAGTTTTAGCGTAGTTCCTCTGCAAGAACTTTAAGAAGTTCATGTATTAAGATATTACAAACAAGAGATCCGAGGAATAAAATGGACCAGAGACAATTTAAAACATTGGTTCTCAACCCTGGTTGTAACCTAAAGTTATCTGTAATTTTTTTTTTTAAAGTATGATTCCCTGGGGACAATACCAATTGAATTAGAATCCCTGAGGGTGGGGCAAGGGTTGATATATTTTTAAAAAATGCTCCACAAGACTTTAATGTGGGAAAATTAGAGTTGAGGATCCCTGACCTAAAAGCAAAAGGCAGACATCATGTGTCTGGGATGAATAAATATACTTAAGTTCTACTGAGAATGTGTATTTGCTTGTTAGATTCAAAGGTGTTTGCCCTTACTTCATGGAGCATTGTTATAATCACTGCTTTAAAGTTTTTTATTTGAAAATTTCACAATGTTGGCTATGTTGGAGTTGGCATGTCATGTCATTTTTCTTGTAGATATTGTCTTTGTTCTTTGTGTGCTGAGTAATTTTGAATTTGTATCTTGGGCATTTTAAACAAGTTATGAGATTGTCAACACTGTTAAAATTCTTTGGAGAAGGCTGATTTTTTTTGTTTGTTTGTTTAAGTAGGCAATCAACCCAATTACTTTCAGACCACACATCTGAAAGTAGTATGGCTGTGGTTCCTATGTAATCTCAGTTTTCAAAGTTTTTGTAGTGTTATTTGAGTAGCCTTGTGTGTGTCGATCAAGACATTTTTTTCTTCTCAAAGACTTTTGTCTACATAACTTCAAGTTGGTTCCATGTATGTACAGCTCAGGAGACAGTTTATAAACAGATTTAGGGGATCCCTTTTTCAAGGCCCTTCCTTTCTGGGATTTCCCTCAGTGTCCCTGGCTCTCAGCTGCCCCCTTTTCTAGTTCTAAGGCTAGAATGCTGTGGCTCTTGCCCCACTGTGTGTGCTGTTTCATACTTCACATGACTGCATTCCCCTCTGGAGTAAAGTGACAAAAGGAAGTAGAGAAAAAAATAACAAGTTCACCCAATGCTCTTTAGGCAATTTGGGACCCTTTTCGTAATTCCTCTGGTCAAAGAAAAGAATTTTCGTTCACAGCTTTAGGTGGTGCCTCAGCAGCTTCTGCTGACACTGCCATGCAACTTCATGACCAAAACTTGCCTTGAGGCAGAGGGAAGGCATGGGGGAGTGAAAAGTAAGTGGGGAGAATCCCCACAGTCTCCATCCTACAGGAATTTCCTTCCTAACTCAGGTCAGAAAGCAATGATTTCTGTTGAAGCTTTATTCTATTCATTCCCTCCATGCAGTTCCATGATTTGAGATTTCCTGAGTCTGGAAATATAAGAAAAAAACCCAGGATTCACAATGGTATTGGTTATTCTTTGAGTTTTGATTTCCCTGCCCAAATTCCTGCTGTTGATTACTTTTTGGAATGCTTAGTAGTTGTTTAGAGTTTTTAGTTGAAATCAGTGAGAACTGAACTGGATAACAACTTTAACCGCAGTTTTACCATGGAAAAGATAGCAAATGAGGGAAAAGACAAAGAGCAGAATAGGTCCAGATTAGCTAGAAATGCAGCTTGGCACAGGGAGTACCAACAGGTCCCCAGACTACAGCCTCAGCATCTCCCCTTTCTTGTCATATGATTTTACTTTTTGAAAAGTGTGGCCTATTGAAGCTGGAAGCTGTTAAATAGATATTTATGTTCATAAATGAGGATTAGGTTGTTTGGGGGACTAACCCAGTATCTTTGAGAACTTGTCAAAAATTACTTTAAGTCTGAGTTATTGGATTTTAAGAATTGGTTCTGAAAATTGTGCTATATCATGATACTAAGAAATGACTGGATAATTGATGAATCATATGTACATGGAGGTGAGAGGACCTGCTTGAAGGGTGATTAAATTGAGCCAAAAAGAGATAGTGTGATTTTAAAAAGGGGGTAAAAAATAGAGAAGAAAACAGAGAAAAGGATTTGTAGCTTCTCTCCTCACTAAAAAGTTCCAAAGAAAGATTAAGAAAGAGGAAATTTCCTGAACTCACACCAAGGAGTAGGTGGGCCTTTTGGAAAGCTGTCTATAAAGAGTCAGTCCTTAAAAATACAGAGAAGGTGGTGGAATCAGCAATCATTTCCTGCAAGCCCCCCTCCCCCCCTTTGAAGTTTCTGTTCCCTCCCTACCTCTCCAAAGTCCCTTACTTGGGTCTACCCCACCTCAGACAGGGTCAAGTGACTCACTCCCTCTAGGCTTTTCTCCAGAGACTGGAGTAACAGAGCTAATGAATGGAATTGTACTTAGGTGCTAGGGAAAATCAGTTACTCACCCTATGCACTTTAACAAGGAATGCTGACTTACCACTAATGTGAAAATTTTGACTATGGGATTTTCACGTACCAGGGACAGACCTCAGGGGAAGAGATCTGGGGGTGAAGGAATTGTGAACAGGGGAATGCTTCCTGATGTCTCTCAAATCACACCACACAGTCCCTGACTGGACTTTGAAAACTAGTCTATTCCCAATTGGACCCTAGTGTGTACCAGTTAAAGACTACTGAAAAATATTTACCTTAACACTGTTTGCATTTTCTGCCTTTTGTCCCTGAGAATTTTCTGTAGGGGTAAAAAAGGAAAATAGTCTTTTTCTGAGGCATATATTTTTGTTGACACAAATTTGATCTTATTACTTCTTTTCTACCAAAAAATCATAGAATTTGGGCTGATAGAAGAAATCTTTATTTTTAGCATGTAGACAATGGGCACAAGTCTGACATAGGTGAGAGCCCTAGAATGCTGGGGCATGTCTTAGCCCTTCACTTAGAAATTGTACAACATAAAGTGTAATGTAGCAGGAGAGGCAGGCTCTGTAAATTAGCAGCTACACATCTGTGCACAACCATACAATCTCCATGGGCCTGTTTGTCGACCTGTTAAATGAGGATTACCCTGTGGATGATTCCGAAGGGCCCTTCCAGTTCTAACACTCTTTGTCCATACTTAATTAAAAGCAGATATTAGAATAAAGGGGAAAGTGCTGATATTATGAAATAGTTACTTCTAGTGAGACTCCGGAGAGCTTTGAGGTAATACCTAAGGACAATCTGGTAGAATTGCTATGGAATTAAAAGTTGCCTGAGTTCCAGGAGAGGTCAAATATCAGAGAAAGAAATTCAGCCAATGAGATAGAAGTGACACTGTGAGAGAAATTACACAAAGACCCACTACTAGGGAGGCAACTCGCCTGCTGGGGAGTCAGGAAACCTGTGTTTGAGTCTTAATTTCACTGCTTAGAGCTGTGTGAACGTTGGCAAATAAAATCTAACTTCTCTGATTCTCAGTTGTCTCATATGTAGAAATGGGAATGAGACTATCCTTTCTGCCTGTCTCACAAGGGGATACAATGAGATACCATATATGTAAAAACTATACATTTTATACACATGTACTGATCAAGAGCCAACACAAGCAATTGCTCTCTGAATTATATCTTGGGCCAATGTAGATTCTAGGGGGAAAAAATTTACAGTAAAACCTCAATTACCTAAAATATGAGAGGGAGCAATTGAATTATCTGACAAAATTAGTAAAATTTCATTGTTGGTTGATAATCTTCTTAAAGTGTCTGAATCTACTCTATATTGCACATAATTGGACTAATTTTTGCTTTTAAATGACTAAGGACACTTGGGTTTATTTCTAGAGCCATCATTCCAAACATGAGTTTTTAAGTTTCTAGGCTATCAAACTTCCAGGACAAACTAGGAAGTTGTTTTGATGAAAAGACACAAAAAAATTCTAATATTTGATGGGCCCAGATATTCAGATTTATGTTGAGATTTTTACTGTATAGTCTGTGAAACTAGGATTTTATTTATTCAGGCTTGTCTGAAGTCCAGACTTAAATATCCAATTGCTTATGTGATGTCTCAACTTGAGTATCTAAGACATACCATGATCTCAACGTAATCCAAATGGAATTCTTGTGTCCCCCTGACCCCTTCACCCTTAGTTCCTCAGTAGACTCTCCTATCTCACTAAATGCCTCCATCTACCATATGCCATATGCCAAAACATATACCATATGTTTTGGTCTCTGAGGGACAGAGCTGTAAACAGACATACATAAATCTCCACCTTCATGGAGCTTATATTCTGGAAAGGGAGAGTCAGAAAACAAATACTTAAAACAAATGGTCTGTCAGATAAGTGCCAAGGAGAAAAATAAAGCAAAGAAGTGGGATAGGTAGTGCTACAGTGGGACTTAAGTTGCAGTTTCAGAGAGTGTGATCAGAGAAGACCATACTGATAAAGTGGCACTTAAGCAAGGATCTGAAGGTGAGGAATGAGCAATGCAGATGCAGGGGGGAAGAGCCCTATAAGAGGAGCAGCAAATGAAAAGACATTGAATGCCTGTAATGTATGAGGAACAGCAGGAGGACAGGGAGGCTGGAGTGCAGGAGCAAGAAAGAGAAACAAAGTAGAAAGTTAGAGAAATAATAGGGGTTGAGAATGATGCCCAGATGATGTAGAATTTTGTAAGCCATTGCAATGACATGGGATTTTGTTTTACTTATCAATGTGTGGAGTTATGTTGCTTATGTCCTTACTCTTTGACACCCCACCCCAAGTTGAAATATAAATTCCATGAGAGTGAGGACTTTGTCAGTCTTGTTCACACATGGGATTTTAGAATACAAAGGAGATGCTCAGCAAATCTTTGAATGAATGAATAAATAACTGACCAAATTGGACAGCTGCAATATTACTGAAGGATACACAAGCTAAGCATGATCATCACAACAAAGTTGGATACGACAAAACAGAATACTGAATTTAGGGGCAGTAGACTTGGGAACCAGACTTGAACTCTATTTTTGACTCAGAGTGATGTTGGACAAGTTTTTGCTTGTGTTCCCTCATCTATAAAATCAGGAGAGTTGTATTGAGCAGTCTCTGTCTGAGCCTAACAGCCTATGATTGTACAATTCAGAAATCATACCAGTGATTATTTTGACACCTACTGGTTATAGTATGTGCATGGTATTCTGACATACTTACTGCTATTCTATGGATTATCTTAGTGAAAATGATTTCCACATCCAAGTTGAGAGAATATGTTTTTTGAAGTGTGTTGCAAGTTTGAAATAGTCATGATAAACCTTGGTGATTTTATAGTAAAAATGACACTTTACCTTTTGTATGTGCTGTTATTCAAGGCCACTTTACAGTAAACATGATACTTTACCTCTTGTACATGCTGTCATTGTCAGAACCACATTGATCTTCTGAGGTCTCAACAAATAGAAGACCAAAAAACCCTAACAAATGTTCTAAGGAGTCAGTACTAACAGAGGTTTAAAAAAAGAAAATGAGGCCCATTTTAGCCAGATTTTAATCTGAGCAAATAAGCTCTGCTTTAAAAGGCTTTTCGCACATTTTAGTAGAGCTAAACATAACAAAAGAAGCAGAAAAGAAATTATTAAATTCTAGTAGCTTGGGTGATCCAGATACAAAATATCATTATAATACACCCTTATTTTGTGAATATTTCTCACAGGAACATGGTAAATGTAAATTCATAATACCACAATATATTTTTGATACCAAAATCATTAATGAAATCTTTATAACAATAAAGCAAAGTATTTGGCTGATTTTAACACTTGAGTGATATACTACTGAATCACTTTCCAAAAGTAAATTTACTCACAAGAAACCAAAAAACACTAACTTCAAGCTTGATAACTAAAAAATATCAAAGTAATAAACAAAGTTCCTTTTGAATACTCTCTTAGTTAAGAAAAAAGATTCCAACCTTCTAATATTTTAGCCCTTGTATCAGGATTACAATCATCAGCCTCACTAAAACAAAAGAAAAAGAACATTATTTTCTGTGCATTTAATAAATGAATTACTGGGTAAGTGAAACAATTATCAGTCATTCCTCATATGGGAGTAAACCTGGAATAGTATGCCACTGAGATACCAAATCAAGTGAAAATGATTTCTAAATTGACTTTTTTCTGCACTTCATAAATTTTAGTTAAATATACATAAAATTTACCATCCTAACCATTTTTAAGTACACAGTTCTATAGCTTGAAGTACATTCACACTGTTGTGCAACCATCACCACTGTCCATCTCTAGAACCTTTTCATCTTCCCCAACTGAAACTCTGTAGCCATTAAACACTAACACCTTATCTCCTTCTCTCCTCATCCCCTGAAACCACTATTCTACTTTCTGTGTCTATGAATTTGACTACTCTCAGGACCTCATGTGATACTTGTCTTTTTGTGATTGACATTCCAATTAACACAATATCGTCAAGGTGTATGTCATAGCATGTCAGAATTCCCTTCCTTTTTAAGGCTGAAAAATATTCCATTGAATGTATATAACACATTTTGTTTATCTGTTTATCCATCTATGGAAACTTGGGTTGCTTCCACTGTTTGTCTATGTGAATAATACTTCTGTGAACAGGACTGCACAAATATCTGTTCCAGTTCCTGCTTTCAGTTCTTTTAGGTATATACCCAGAAGTGAAATTTCTAGATCATGTGGTAATTATGTGTTTAATTTTTCAAGAACCCCCTACATTGTTTTCAACAGTGTCCATTGTACCATTTTAAATTCTCACCATCAATGTACATGAGTTCCAATTTTTCTGTATCCTTACCAACACTTGTTATTTTCTTTCTTCCTCTCTCTCATTCTCTCTCTCTCTCTTTTTGATAACAACTATCCTAATAGGTTTAAAGTATCTTGTGATTTTGGTTTGCATTTCTCTATTAGTAATGTTGGACATCTTTTCATGTGATTATTAGCCATTTGTATATCTTTGGAGAACTGTCAATTCAAGTCCTTTGCACAGTTTTTAATCAGGTTGTTTGTTTTTGTTGTTGTTGAGCCACAGTTGTTTACATATTCTGGATAAAAATCCTTTATGAGATATACGATTTCCAAATATTTTCTTCCATTCCATAGATTGACTTTTCACTCTTTTGATAGTGTCCTTTGAAGCACAGAAGTTTTTAATTTTGATGACATACAATTTATCTATTTTTTTTCTTTTCTTGCCTGTGCTTTTGGTGTCATAACCAAAAAATCATTGCCAAATCCAATGTTGCGAAGCTTTTCTCCTATGTCCTCTTATAAGAATCGTAGAGGTTTAGCTCTTATGTTTTGATCTCTGATCCACTTTGAGTTATTTTTGCATATGTTGTAAGGTAAAGGTAGAAAACTTCACTTTTTTTCACATGGATATCTATTTTTCTCAACACCATTTATTGAAAAGTGGGTCACTTCGCCATTAAATGGTCTTGGCACCCTTGTCAAAAATCATTAGACTGTATATGCAAGAGTTTATTTCTGGGCTGTTTATTTCATCACATTGGCCTATAAATCTGTCTTTATATCAGTATCACACTATTTTGATTACTGTGACTTTGCAGTAAGTTTTAGAATCAGGAAGTGAGAGACACCCAACTTTGTTCTTTTTTAAAGACTAGTTTGGCTATTAAGGGTCCCTTGAGTTTCCAATGTAGTTTAGGATGAATTTGTCTATTTCTGCAAAAAATATTGTTGGTATTTGGATAGGCATTCCATTGAATCTGTAGCTCATTTTTGGTAGTATTGGCATCTTAACGACATTAAATTTTCCAGTTGATGAACATGACATGTATTTCCACTTATTTGGGTCCTCTTTAATTTCTTACAGGAACATTTTGTAGTTTTTACCATACAAGTTTTTCACATTGTTGGTTATGTTTATTTCTAAGTTTTTTATTCTGCTTAAAATTTTTAAAATTTCCCTTTTATATTGTTCATTGTAGGTATATAGACATGTAACTGGTTTTTCCATATTGATTTTGTATTTAACAACCTTACTGAATTCTTTTATCAGTTCTAACAAGATTTTTTTAAAGTTTCTTTAGGGTTTCATACTTTTATACAGAGATTATTTTACTTTTACCCTTCCAATTTGAATGTCTTTCATTTCTTTTTTCTTGTCTAATTTCTCTGGCTAGAATTTCCAGTACTATTTTGAGTAGAAGTAGTAAAAGTGAACATATTTTGTTGTTGCAGCTGTTTCTGATTTTACAGGAAAAGTCTTCACTACTTCACCAGTCAGGCCAATGTTAGCTGTAGATTTTTCATATATGGCCTTAACTATGTTGAGGTAGTTTCCTTCTACTCCTCATTTGAATGATACTATCATGAAAAGTTGATGCACTTTGTCAAATGTCTTTTCTGCATCAATCGAGATGAGTGAGTATGTGTGTGTGTGTTTTTTTCCCCTTCACTCTGTTAATGTGGTATATCACATTATTGTTTTATGTGTGCTGAAACTCCCCTGCATTGTTGGGATAAATCCCACTTGGTCATGGTGTATAAACCTTTTAACATGCTGCTGAATTTGATTTGCCAACATTTTGTTGAAAATTTTTGCATCAATATTCAACAGAGATATTGGTCTGTAGTTTTCTTGCAGGGTCTTTGTACGGATTTGGTATCAAGGTAATGCTGGCCTTTAGAGTTTGAAAGCATTCCCTTCCTCTTCATTTTTTTGGAGTTTGAGAATTGGTATTAATTATTTTAAAAACCATGCTAGAATCCACCAGTCAAGCTATCTGGTCCTAGCTTTTTTTTGTTAGGAGGTTTCAGATTATCAATTTAATATCCTTCCTAGTTATAGATACATTCAGATTTTTCTAATTCATCATGATTCAGTCTTAGCAAGTTGTGCATTTCTAGGAATTTACTCATTTCATCCAGGTTATCGAATTTGTTGGCATACAATTGTTCATAGTACTCTCTTATAATACTTTTTTATTTCTGTAAAATCAGTTTCAATGTCCCCTCTTTAGTTTATAATTTTAGTTATTTGAATCTTCTTTTCTTTGGCAGTTTAGCTAAATGTCAATTTTGTTGATCTTTTTGAAAGGTCAACTCTTGGTATTATTGATTTTCTGCATTGTTTTTCTATTGTCTATTTTGTTTATTGTTACTCTAATCTTTATTATTTCCCTCCTTCTGCTAGCTTTAAATTTGGTGTGCTCTTTTCTAGTTTTTTATGGTATAAAGTTGGGTTGCTGGTATAAGATCTTTTTTCAATAAAAAATTTACAACTCTAAATTTCTCTCAACACTGCTTTTGCTGTATTCCATAAGTTTTGGTATGTTATGTTTTCACTTTTGTTTATCTCAAATATTTTCTAATTTCTTCTATGGTTTCTTCTTTGACTCCATAGTTAAGAGTGTGTCATTTAATTTCCACATATTTGTGAATTTTTAGGTGTTCCTTCTGTTACTAATTTCTAGTTTCATTCCACTGTTAGAGGAAAAAATACTTAGTATGATTTCAAATTTTTAAAAGTTATTCACTCATTTTGTGGCCTGAGATAGGGTATTCCTGGAGAATGTTCAACGTGCACTTGAGAAAACTGTGTGATGCTGTTGTTGGGTGGAGTGTTGTCTATATGTCTTTAAGGCCCAATTGGTTTATAGTGTTCTTCACATCTTATGTTTCCTTACTGGTATTTTGTCTGATTGTTCTCCAGTATTGAAACTGATCTATTGAAGTCTCCTATTATTATTATAGAGCTTTCTATTTTCCCCTTCAATTCTGACAGAATTTGTTCTATATGCTTTGGAGCTGTGATGCTTGGTGCATACATATGCCGCTCAGCTTATGATGGGGTTACATTCTGACAAAACTAATCATAAGTTGAAAATATCATAAGTCAAAAGTGCATTTAATACACTTAAAATGATAAGTTGAACCATCATAAGTTGGGGACCATCTGTTTATTTTTATAATTGTTATAAATTCTTGGTAAATTGACCCTTTCAGCATTATTACTGTCCTTTTTCTCTTGTAACAATTTTTCACTTAAATTCTTTTTTTTTTTTCTCATATAAGTATAGCTACACTTGCTCTCTTTTGGTTTCTATTTGCATGGGGGGTCTTTTTCCATTTTTTCATTTCCAACCTATATGTGTCCTTAGATTTAAAGTGAATATCTTGTGGAAAACATACTTGGATCCTGTTTTTTAAATCCATTTTGTCTTTGTATGTCTTTTGATTTAACTGTTTAATCCATTTACACTTTAAGTAATTACTGATGGGGAAGAACTTGCTTTTGCCATTTTGTTACTTATTTTCTGTGTCTTATAGCTTTCTTCTCCCTCATTTCCTCCACTACCATCTTCCTTCATGTGTAGTGAATGATTTTTAGTGACACATTTTGATTCCCTTCTCATTTCCTTTTATCTATATTCTACAGATATTCTCTTTGTGGTTGCCACAGGGATTGTATACATATAACATCCTAAAGTTATGACAACATTTTTTAAAATGATACCAAGTTGACTTTAATAGCATACAGCAACTCTACTTCTTTATAGATCTGCCCCCATACCCTTTATATTATTGAGGTCCCAAACTATGTCTTTATATATTTTGTACCCATCAACATAGATTTATAATCTATGTTTTATGCATTTGTTTTTTATATACTGTAGAAAATAAAAGGTGAAGTTATAAATCAAAATCATGGTCATACTGTTTTCTTATTTTTTTATGTATTTACCTTTACTAGAGAACTTTATACTTTCATATCACTTTGAGTTACCATCTAGATCATTTGTTTCAACTAGAAGAACATTATTTCACATTTCTTGTAGGCCATGTCTAACATTAATGAATGCCCTCAGCTTTTAATTTTTTGTCTTCCAATACATTCCAATGTCTTAATTTTTCTCTCATTTTTTGAAAGAGATTTTTAATAAATGTAGAGTTCTTGTTTGACTTTATTATTTTTTTTCTTTCAGCTTTTTAAATATATCATCCCACTGACTCTTGGCCTAAAAGATTTCTGCTGAGAAATCCACAGATGATCTTGTTGAACTACTTTGTACATGATAGGTCACCTTTCTCTTTCTGCTTTTAAGATTCTCCCTTTGTCTTCTAACAATCTGATTATAATATATCTTGGTGTAATATTTTTATGTTTATCCTTCTTGGAGTTTGTTGAGTTTCTTATACTTTTATATATATATACATCAGTCTTCAAATCTAGAAAGTTTTCAGTCATTATTTCCTCATATAATCTCTGTTCCTTTCACAGTCTCTTCTCCTGGGAATTACATAATGCCTATACTGGTCTATTTGATGGTGTGTCAAAAGTCCATTAGATTCTGTTCATTTTCCATAGTATATTTTCCTTTTGGTCCTCAGACTTGATAATTTCAAATGACTTATGTTCAAGTTAACTGATTTTTTCTTCTGTCTGTCTATATTTGCTGTTAAACCTCTCCAATAAATTTTTCAATTTAGTTATTGGATTTTTTAGCTCCAAAATTTCTGTTCAGTTCTTTTTTATGATTTCTATCTTTTGGCTAATATTCTAATTTTGTTCATATATTGTTTTTACTGATTTCCTTAGTTCTTTGTCTGTGCTTTATTATAATTCTTGAACATATTTAAGATGGTTGTTTTAAAGTATTTCTCATGTATATCTAATTTATGTGTTTTTTCAGGGACATTTTCTGAAGATTTTTTTTCCCTTTGAGTGAGCCATATTTCTCTCTTTCTTTGTATGCCTAGTAACACTTTGTTAAAATTACAGTATCCAAATAGAAAAACAGCCACATCTTCCAGTTTTCACAGATTGGTGTGGAAAACTATCACTAACTAGTGAATCCCTACGCTTTGGGAACAGTCTGAAGTGGAGCTTTGAGGTCCTCTCGGGTCTTTTTCTGGACATGTCTTCCTGAGCCTGTGTATGTGTGTGTGGGGTGTGTGAGTGTGTGTGTGTGTGTGTGTGTGTGTGTGTGTGTGTGTGTGTTTCCCCCCAATTTTCCTGAGCTGCTTTTAAATTACTTAATTTCCCAAAGACACTTACTGTACTTCTTCTTAGGGCCTTAGATATGGAATTGTATTTCTTTTCCCATAATCTCTTGCCCAAGTGTTTGTGGTTCTGCAGTCTCCCTGTAGTTTTCATGCATTGTGGCACCCATCAAGTACCTTCTGTGGTTTACAGGCTTAGACACAAATTATGCCACCACTGCCTATTTGAGCTTGTACTCAGTTGAGACAAAAATAATTTCCTCAGGCAGCCCACAAACAGTCCAGAACAGTGCAAAAAAAGTTCTACTTTGCTTTTTCTGCCATAGGGTGGCAAATGGAAATTGGGTTTCTTTCTTTCAACTGTGCTGTGCCATGCTGGGAGGAGGTTGGGTAAGAGAAAGTTAAAGTCCACAGAATTTTTTTTACCATTTTGGTTTTGGCTTTTTCCTGACTAAACGTTCATTTGATTTGAGCAGATCTTTGATTTTCAGAGCTGTGTTAAAGTCATTTTAGTGATTTAAATGTTATTCATCCTTACAGGCCCACATCAAACTCTACTGCTTTCCAGAATTCATCACTAAATGTTCCAACTTACATTTTTCGCTCCCTCTGGATTCTTCTAAAGGCAGTGCTATATACTAGAACCATTTAGCTTACTCAAGAGAGCTGAGCAAGAACCCTTTTTTGATGATAGTTCATATTCTCTTGCTCACCCAGTGCCTATTTCTCTGGTTAAAAAATACCCTAGCACATTAGCAAATACTTGATCCAAGACCACTTGAAAAGCACATCTCAAAACAAGAAAGTAGAGGCCAGGTAACTTAAAATGGGGGAGGAGTTAGCAAGGAGAGACTTACAAATGATCCACAGGAAGCCAAGGGAGGGAAAAATGACAAGTGAGAGAAGGTCTAAAGCTGAATACTTACTCAATTACAGTTCTAGCAAGGGCCTGATTCTTCCCATAAGCCCTACTTTCGTCTCAAATTTCTATATTTGTACTGCTTTAATTTTAAGTACCTGGCAGATGAAATGAGATCTTGGTTATATGAAGAGGAACTCATAATTCTGTGTATGAGGTAATGTGTTGGTTCAGTAACAAGACTCCTTTCTTCTTTCTGGAAAAGTGAAAATCAAGCATTACACAAAGTTGAATTTGGCTTTCTCATTTTATTGGCATTTGTTGCGGTCTAATCTGCAACTTAATGAAAAAGTTTTAGAGATTACTTAAAAGATGGATGAACCTTATAATTCTAATGAAAATGTCTCTTCCATTATAATTCTTTTGAATGACTCAGTGAAGATATCTAAATTATAATACTGGGTTTCAAATAGATTTTAAACATGAACCTGGTACAATGTTTGAAGAATACAATTTTCCACTTCCAAACTTTATAAAATATTTTAAATCATATTTTACTGAGTTAAAAAAGAAGAAGAGAGAGATAAGTCTGGTCAATTCAGGAGCTTGCCAGGGCAATCATCTTAACACTGACTCTAATCTACTTGTTGGGAAGTCATGTGTGCTTCTGAGTTGATCAGTTATATCTCTGTTCTTTTTCTTTCGTTCATCTCAGCTTTTATGTTAACCTGGCAATCACATTAAATTGATAATCAAGAAAATTGTCTCATCAGAAAATCCTAAATCATATAGTCACCAAAATGATGTTATGGTACATATTTTTGTACTGGGCCAAACGCAGAGACTCATTATGGCTCCTCAGCAACACCATCTGAGGGTTCAGAATCAGTAACAAGAGCTGTTCACCATGATGATAGTGGAGCTTATGTGCTGATTGTAAGGATGATATTTAAAATATTTTGATTAACTTGTCACATTTGGGAAAATTAGCTAAGAAAATTTTAAGAAAAAAGTTGGTTTCACAACTTGTCTATGGGTCACTTAGCTATTAAGTAAGAATCAGAACTCAAACCCAGAAATCTTAATTTCTGTGGATCTTATTTTACCTCCTCCTACCTAAGCCAACCTCCAACCTCTGGTTCCATCCTAATGGCCTGAGGCCTTCCACACTCAGTGTTCAAGAAGTGTCCACCAGCCAAAATACAAAAGAGTTAGATTCTATTGTTTTAAATAATTAGAATACATTTCTCTTAACTGGTTTAAATTTTCTGTTTTCCATGGGCTTCTAACTAATCTAGGTTTCTTTCCATTATTTGCTTTCCCTCAGTTGAAATTAATGACTGTATCTGTTAATTATTTCTCTTATACTACAAATATCACTAGGCTTAGGAGGAGATTAAATCTACTTTGTATTTCTTTCTGCCTAATCAAGGTACATACTTGGACAGAATTTGTGAAACTGTCTACCCTTTCTAGGCACTGAATCGTATTTCTCACTTACCTTATACCATGGCTTCTTCTGCCAAGAATAATCTGTTTCAGTCATGGTGGTGGGTGTGCTCATGTGAAGCTCAGCAACAGCTCTTTTAACTTGTGTCTCTTCAGATTCTATTATCTGGTGTGAGGTTGCTTCAGTACTTTCAATATATGTGCTGGTTGTAGGCTGACAACATCTGCTTAGTGACAAAAATTTTTTCAGGCTGCTCTTGCTTACTGTTGGCTTGGGAGAAATGACTTTGCCTTCTACTGGCTTCACAACTTCTTCCACTTGATCTTCAAATGGTTCTCCTATGCATTTTCCTTGTGCAACAATCTCTCCTAAAACAATTTCATCTTCTTCAAAAATTGGTACCTCTTGTATGTTTCTTTCTGACTCTTCTTGATCAATATCATGAACTACTAATCGAATGATAAGATCTTTTTTGCCATGAACATCTTTTAAAAGCTCTACCTTGGTGATATCAGGCTTTCTTATATTCGGAAATGAATTTCTGCCAACGGCCTTAAATTGAAGGCATAACAATATTAAAAATGAATACCTTAATCACTTTTCCTATAGTTCTACTGTGATATAGCTACTTTCTTATGATTTTTAGTCCCAGTTTAAGTATTACCTTCAAATGACACTTACTTATATATTGGTAATATTTTAAAAAGAAGAAACAAAAGTCATAAACAATATTTATTGGTGTCTATCATTTCTTCTACATTTAGTGATCATACTAATCTATTGTAATTTACTCCAAAAAGCAGAGGAAAGGCTAACAGATGTTTTTGTTTTTGTTTGCTTAAACTTTACATTTTGTTGTAAAATAATTTAATTACTTTCAATTTTTGTTACTTACATTGACAGTTTTGTGACAGAAGAAGACTATTTTTCTAACCTCTGAGGTAAGGAATCATATAAAAATCTAAATAGACATATTTTTTTTTTAAAAAAGGCAAGATATTGCTTGACCCTGACTTTTAAAAATAATGAATAGTCAAAATTGTGGTCTTTGAATTTTTACTTTCCATTGTTCCACTCCTGATCCTTTGAACATATCTTCCAAAAGATTCTTCAAACCATAAATCTCCATTTCTTCTCTCCTTCCTAGTCAAATCCCACTTTCCATGTTCAGTGTTAAAAGACATATCAAAGAAAAGACTATAATTAAATAATGGAATTTCCCCATTTCATAGCCTTTGACCATGCCACAGAACCTTAATTAATTTAATAATCTTAGATCTCTACCTCCCTTTGTAACATGGTAAGTCAGATTTTTAGATAAAGATACCCTAAAAGAATATCTTATGTGGAAAAAAAGTATTGAAAGAAACTCTATAAAAAAATTAAAACAATCAAATGTGATTATCTGTGCTAGTCGTGGGAAACAGTAGTTTGGAAAGCCCAAAATCATTCTATATGGCTTTGGGATTTATTACTGCAAGTGGTTTTAATATGCATATATTTGGTGTGTTGAGAATTTGTGGTACCTCAAAACAGAGTATTAAGCCCTGAGTTAGATCCATCAAGCATCTCAGTGTTTGAACTAATCTACTATTCTTCTGTCTCTTCTCTGTCCCTTTGCTAAGGATAGACAACATTGGTACCCAGATTGGTGCAGATCATATGCTTTAATTACATTGCCTATATCTGCTTCTTTTTTATTTATTTATTTATTTTTAAATTTTTAGGATGGTTTTTCATTCTGTTAAGATGACAGAAGTATTTGTTTTGGTTTAGATATTCTCCTACTGCTTTCTGTGCTTTAGAAATGACTTAAGATAGCCAGTAACTACAAGTAAGATTTGTGACAGACAATTCGATAGATAATTAAAAACCAAGTTGGGTTAATGTTATTCTACAGTCTGTTCACACAAATTTTACTCCCAAGGGATTACTTATATATGAATGGAGACTACTATGAAGTATATGCTAATGTAACGATGAGAAACCAGATGGAAGAAGAAATTTTAGAGCTGGAAAAAACCATCATCTTTTCCAAAAAACTCATTCTGAGCTTATGCTCCAGGGGGAATGGTTCTATAAAACTTTGCCATAGCCGATATCCCTAAGCACAACTAGCCCTCTTACAAATTCACACCATCAATACAATGTGCTTTGATAAAAATCAAAATGTAGATAATAGATCAGTGTTAACTCTACTGGCCAGATAATTACTTTGTCCTTGGTAGTAGTTTCCTTATAACGATGAAATCCTTTTTGGCATTTTGAATTCCCAAGAGGCCTGAGTATGTAGCTACAGGCAGAGATATCTACACCAAGAGGAAACAGGTTCATAAAAATATGAAAATTAGGGCAGCTGGAACTTGAACAAGGGTAGAAGAGGAAAGAAACTGAGTGCATTTTGAGAGTATAAGGCAAATGGGAAAGGCTGATATAACTAAAGTGAAATAATAAAAACAAGTGTGATCAAAGAGTTTGGAATCTAATGTTTGCTGATGAATATTGCTAACAGAAAAAATGTATTACCATGGAGCCTTAAATTTGAAAATTAAAACTACTTTAGATAGTTCCATATATGCTGATGTTCTATTAACTGACCCTCTTGAACACATTTATAATGAAGAACTAAGGGAACTACATAAAACTGTGTTTCTTCTGAATCTTCAATTGATGATTATAACTTTAGTCATTCTGGTTTCACTATTAAGAATATGCCCTTATATTCCCATTCTACAAAAAAAAAAATCTTAGTTCAAATGGATTGTCCGAAGAAAAACAGCCTGAGACCTTTAGAGTGAGCCATAGAATTGATATGGCAAGTCCCAGTAAATCATGACTGTATGGATGAACTAGTGCCACCAGCTCACCTATTGGACTGGGCAACAACAACAACAAAATGCATCCCCATATAACTGTTGGAAGAAAGAAATTACAAAACAACCATGTCTCACTATTCACTCATTTTTCTGCCATTGCCTTTACACTTACCTCTAAGGGTTTTACATCCAGTCGTCCCGTCCTAGTCAATGAGCTACGTTTTTCCTGTTTTCTCTTTCCTACATAAAGCAAATCTGAAGAGGGGTAACTTTTCCCACTTATTGATGCTCTTCTTAGTTCTGCTATGCTATGTCCAGTTCTTCTTAAACACTCCATCCTAAGTTTCTCAAGAGGTAGAGTTTTTACAGAAATGACTGCTAAGTGTTCTGAAATAATATCTGGATCTATTTTGATTGGTTTTTCCCCAACATGTGGAACTATGTTAACTGGAAATTCCTCATCTAATGAATCTTGATCTGACTCTTCTTCGTTTAAATCAGGAATTACACAAACAGCATACTTTTGTGCCTTTTGAACAATTCTATCAATGTCTAGGTCTCCAGCATTTGCATTCTTTGATCTAATTGTACCTATTGGAAAACTTGAAACTCCATCAATAATTAAATTAGCCACTTCTGGGGGGAAGACTATGTTTGTATCTTTTACATCATGATAAAGTTTTTTATGAGTTCCAGATTGTTGCAGTACATTACTATAAACAGAATTAACAACCTGAGAAATCATTTCTATGTTTTCTGGGTTTAAAAAGTGTTTTTCAGGATCAGCAACATGAACAAGATTAATGTTACTTCTGGAAATTTCAGCCGTTACAGATTTTGTCAGTTGAGATGCAATTTTATTTAACTCAGGCTTTGTTAAGTTTTTTGCATCTTTGCTTGAGGCACTTGGCAACTTTACTAGTTTAGCCAAGAACAAGGCCAATGCTTCCTCTAAAAACTTGACATCTAACATAGAACCTTTTTTGGATGAAGACTTTTCCTGGTACTTAAATTCATCAATAATTTTAACCACTTTTTCCATAATTTTGACAGCTTCCAGAACTAATTCTGAACTTGATGCTTCTTCCTCTACTTGAGGTTGAAATTCAGAACTGGAAATTTCCTTCATCATTAAAAAACCTATTATATCAGAGAGGACATTGCTCTTACCCATTAAATCTTTAAATACAGAAGTATGAGAGCCAGAAAGCTTTAAAACACTTGTATAAACAGAATTAACTACTTTTTCAATATTTGCATAGTCAGCTAAAGGTATAGCAGGTGATTCCTTGGCTGTTGATACAAGTTTAATCTTACTTTTGGAGATACATTCTTGCATTGAGTTTAATATTTTTGAGGTTATTTTTTGCATTTCAGTTTCTAGAGATTTGTTTGTTTCCTCATGCACTTTTGGAAACATAGACAAAAGCTTAGATAAAAATTTTATAGCAATTTCTTCTATTATGTTATAAGACAGTTTATGAGCATGTGTTGGTTGAGGTATGGGAGCATCAGTAGTTTGGATAACATCTTTAAGGATATTTTCAACAACACGGTCAACTTCAGCACACTGATAAGGAGTTAGCTCTCCAGAAAAATAGTTCTGCAACTGATTACCAGCCACTTCTCGTAGAACTAGGTCAACTATGGCTTCTGAAAGGATTCTGCATCCACTGGTTACACAATTTTGTATAATCTCTTGGGATCCAAACTGTGGCAGGAGATTATTATAAACAGACTGAACCACTACTTGAATAATTTCATCATCATTGGGATGTAAGGATTCTACATACTGTATAATCATATCTTCATCTTTGGAGATCTGTGTTGCAACTTCACTTACTAACCTCATTTGAAGGATATCTAGTCCTGTGAACAAATTGCCCTCAGATGTTTTTGCTTTGGTTTTGGATATTGTTGAGAAAATTTTAGATAAAAGAGCAGAAATCACATCTTCTAAAAATTTATAAGGCAATATTATGGTATATGGAGATGATGTTTGACATTCTTTGCTGGCTATTTGGGCCACCTTTTGGACCTTTTTAACAATATCCTTTGATTCCAGAGTCAAACATGCTGAGACAGGAACCTCATCACAACATACCAAGTTGAGCTGATGTTGAAGAATTTCCTGTATCACTGCACTAGTTAGTCTTCTTGCTAAATTTTCCCCATTACTATTAATATTTTTACAAATACAGTCTTGAGATCTATATTCCTTCAAAATATTGCAAATAGAGGAGTGAACAACTTTATTAACCAATGTTTTATCGATTGATGGCATTTTATCTAAGAATGGTATCTTATCTAAAGAGTGATTTTTAGTCATTTTATGCATATGTGGCATTTTATCCTCAGTTTTTATCTTAATGTTGGATGATGATTTATCTGTAGTTGGTTCTTTACACTTGGGAGATACTTTAAGAACTGAAGACACTTTACCTGCAGGTGAAAAAAATTGATTTTCCTCATTTGGCTTAAATACCTTAATTTGAGCAACTGAAAACTCCTTTAACAGAGAATCGATAAGTTTCATAGCAGTGGCATAGAGTTCAGCCTGATTTTGATCATCATTTACACGTTGACATCTATCACTTCTTTGTGTTTGTGGTGAGGAAGAAAAGATCAATTTGTTAATCATTTCAATGATAACATCTTCTAAAAAGTTAGCAGGAAAAATTTTTTGTTTACTTTTGGGTAGGTACTGAGGATGGTCTAGTTTAGTAGGTTCACTTTTAATCTCTTTCTCGCTTACTTTCTCTTTTTCTCTTCCTGTCTCTTTCTCTTTCTTTTCTTCCTCTTTGGCAGGATCATTTTTGTTAATTAAGGGGGATGCATTTTTTGTTGTAACAAATTGTTCAGAACCCTTGCCAACTTCTTGAATTACATTCAATGCTACATCATCACCTGGGGAGCTTTTGCTGAATTTGAGTTTTGAAAAATCTGCTGGTTCTTTAGAAGAAGATATTTCTAAAACATCATCATAAATATTTTCAGTAACGTTTTGAACATGTTCATGATCTAAGTATAGTTCCTCACCTGTATTTGTGATCCCCATATTACTGTGTTTGGACTTCAAAAATGATAATTCAAAGGAACTGTCATTTTTTTTAAATGAACTTTTTCCTGTATTGCCAATCTTTTCCTCGTTTATTTCAAAATCTGGTTCAAATACTTCCTTTTCATATTCCATCTCATCAGTAGCAACTGAAAAATGTGTGTCTCTCTCATCACCTTTCCCCTTCTCCTCTTTCAGAGCTGATTTTTTTTTCCTCTCAATTTTATTATTTATAAGTGTTTCACTCAAATCTGGCTCCTGAGTATCTTTTCTTCTCACACTTGTAGTTGGAGAAGTAACTTTTGATACATTCTCACTATGTTTTTGAATTGAAATTCCCATTTTATTTTCATCCTTTTTCTTTTTATTTGCCACACCTGCAGTTGACTCTGACACCAGGTTAATCCTGTTGCTTTTCATAATGGCAGTTATAGAGCTAAGTATTGGATTTTGGATACCACCTTTTTTCATTGAAGTGTCCTTGGTTTTCAAACTATTTATTGCACCTCCATCTATTTCCAAAGTGTCCCTTGTGTTTTTCTTGTCTGAGGTTAGAGAAGTGTGTTCATATGACTGTTCTGGTAAAGTAAGTTGGTTCCCTTTTAAGCCTCTTGTTATCTGTGCAGAGGCTTTTTGCGGTAGGTGTTGAACCCTTTGAGTGATGTTATCTGGATCTAGAAATGAAAAGAAAGTGGATGACCAGTTTCCTGAAAAAAGTGGTTGAATCTTGAATGCAGATATTGCCTTCTGGGCTAAAGCAGCAACCATTTCTATGACAATGTTACTTCTATCATCTGTCTGAATATCATTAGATCCATATTTTCCTATGAACTGATCATACACAAAACTGGATATTTTATCAACTGTTTCTTTGTCAATTGGTGGAAAAGAAAACACTTTTTCAGCATTTGGTAAAACTTTAATATCACTTTTCCTAAATTCCGCTATCAGAGAGTTTGCAAATTTTATAGCCAAGCCCTCAGTGCCTGGCTCCAACATTTCTTTTTTCTTAGAATCTTCAAAAATAGTTGGAAGAGAAAAAAATTTGTGAGCAAGTTCAACAATAAAATCTTCCAAAAATGTAGCTGAATATAGAGAAGGCTGTGTCTCTTCTTTACCAGATTTAGCTAGTACAGAGACATGGTCATAACCAGCTAAGTCACTGGAGGATGATTCTTCACCATGTAAAAATGGCTGTAAATGATGATCCATGATTTCCTTCATAATAAAGCCAGCTATTTTACTGAGAAATGAGCCTCCTTTTTTGTCTGCATCTTTCTGTACTGCAGCTTGGAATTCAGATTTTTTCAAAATGTTATTACATATGGCATCAACCAAATTCTCAATATCTTCTAACTGCATACTTTCTGCATTCTCCTCTGCTGTGGAAAGTCGGATTTCATGTTCAGAAATTTCTTTTATTATTTCTTCAGTCAGTTGTGAAGCTGCATCCACAAATTCATAATCTGGTGGAAGCTTTTCCTCTTTTAGTTCATTTTCCGTGTCAGTTGAAGCGAAGATATGTACTAGAAGCTTGTAAATAATATCTTCTAAAAGAGAACGAGGCAACACAGTAATACATGATGGCAAGGCATGGCTATCCTTCATGATGATGCTGAGTACATTGCTGATGATATTATCAGCTTGAGGGGAAGAGTAAGAAGAAGACACTAATTCTCCTGAAACTAAGGACTGCACCTGATAATCATAAATTTCTTCCAATAGCAAATGATAAATTTTCCTTCCAAAACAGACAGGGTCACTTTGTATAGCCCTATATACTTGAATCAAAGATTTATATTCATCTAATATTTTTTCATAAACTGGGTTGACAGTTTTTTGAACCATTTCTTTATATCCTGCTGAAAAACACAAATTTTCCTCAAAGTTATCTGCAACTAAAATTTCTGATGCGGTAAACTCCCAAACAATAGATTTTACTAATGTTGTAACAATGCCAGTAATTTCAGCTTTTGTCCTATCTGGGTTTTGAGCAGCCAAGACATTGTGTGAGAATGCATAAAGGATTTTGCATAAAAGCTCAGAAATTACCTCCTCCAAAAAGCCAGCTGAGTTCACAATGGAAGACAATTCTCTTTGTTTAGGATCTATTGCTCTCTGTTTATAAGTTTGATCAACTGCCGGTGAAAGGACAGTTTTATCTCCAGAAATAAATGACTGAAGATGATGGTTAAAGATTTCTTTTATTATAAAACTTGCTATTTTTGAAACAGGTATGTTACTTATGCCTTTTTTATCTTTTGTAAGAGACTGGTATAGATTTGAATAAGAAAGATCATCATAAATAGAATCAACCATAGACTGAATATCTTTTTCTGAAATCATACTTTGTTTTTCATTCCCATGTTTAATAATACATATTGCATGTTTTGAAATTATTGACATGATTTCATTTATCAGTTTTATTAATGTATTACTTAAGTCTGATTGAGAAGTATCTGGATGTTCTGCACCGGAGGCCGATGGACTCATCTGAGATATAAGCCGACTGACTATTTTTTCCAAATGAGTATGTGATAATGTAGTCGTATATATTGTTGAAGCCTGTCTTTGGAATCTTGATTTACTAATATCATACTGGACTCTCTTTATCAAAACATTTGCATTGAGTTTGGAATGTGACTTAAAAGGCAGATTTTCTATAAGATCTGGATGAACTTGGAAATCAAAAATTTCAGCCAGGATGATTTTAGTTACCCTTTCAGCCAATGTCTTCGTGTCACTTAGAAGATCTTTGTTGGGCATTACTTGCATTTCATATTCTTGCAAAACCTTGCTGTACACTGTGTCAATAATTTCTTTGACTACATCTCTCCCTACTGGAGGCAAAAACAGTTGCTCCTCAGCATTATCTATAATGGTAACTTGGGCTTTTGAAAATTCCTCTGTTATCAAATGTATGAGTTTTTCAGCTTTATCAAATAGTTCATCTTCTGAATATCTTACTGATTTAATTTGTACAATGCCTACCACCCTGTGAAATATTTTGCTTAAAACCCCAGAGACCACATCTTCCAAAAAAGTTGAGGAATAAACACTGGCATAAAACAACTGTCTTCTCTCATCATCAAAATACGTGTATGAAGAAGATGATAATAACTTTCTATCCATAAATGGCTGGAGATGTTGTTGACAGATGTGTTTAATGATAAAAGCTGCTATTCTATCAATAAGAACATCATTACTACTTGTAATATTTTGCTCTACTAATTCTTGAGACCCAGAGTCTTGTAAAATATTTTTGAATACGGAGTCAACAAGATGCTGAACATCATCTTCTGAGTAAACAAACCTGGTTTCTTCTCCATCTTTTGAAAATCTAATTTCATGTTGGGAAATTTTCATCCTAATATCACTAATTAGGTTGGAAGCAATTTCATTGAAATTCACTCTTAATTTATCTTTTGGGATTTCTCTGTTTGAAACCATGCTAGATGCAGGAGAAAAGAATCTAGATAATAGTACTCTGATCATATCTTCTAAAAATGTATATGGCAGCAAGGTGTTATATGGAAGTAAACTCTGACTAGGCTTGGTAGATTTACTGATGTTACTAAGGATGTCCTGAATAATATTCTCAGTCATTGAAACTGAGTAGGAAGAAGCAGACAAATCCCCAGAAAGCAGTGGATGAAGAAGATAATCTGAAATAGCTGCTACAACTAAATCGGTAATATTTTTCACAAAAATATCACTATCTTCAGACTCTTTATCAATGTCAGGGTCTAGCCCATGCTGTTTTAAAACATTTCTATAAACGGAGGTGACAAGTTTATCCACAATATCTGGATCTACAGAGGGGAATGATTGTTCTTTGTCATCATATGGAATATGAATTTTAGCTTTGTCAAAATAGTTATTTATTGAGTTCACTATTTTTTGGGTCATGTTTTCTACCTCAACTTCACTGTTATGCTTTGGGCTAAAAATCTTTGATAAAAGTCTGGCAACAATCTTGCCTACAAATGTATTATGGTAAATACCTAAGGGTGATGGCCTCTGGGGTCTGTGGGATTCTATGACTTCACTGAGAACCTGTTTAACCATATTGGATACTTCATCGAGTGGAGACCTTGGATGAGGTAAAAGCTGTTCACGCAAAAATGGCTGAAGATGATTTTCAATAATCTCTTGGATAATAAAACTGGCTATTCGGTCAACCATAACTGGGCTTTGGCTAACTATACTTTTCTGGATTGAAACAATAGAGTCAGACATTTGCAAAATATTACTATAAACAGAATCCACCATCTTCTGGAGATTTTTTCCTGTGCATAGGTATTGATTATCATACATAGTGAACCAGATTTTATGTTTTGAAATAGCGAACATAACCTTATTTATTAGATAGGTGGACATTTCATTAAAATCTGAACTCATTAAATATTTTTTTCCCAAACAGGAGTCCTTACTGGATGGAGGAATGAGCTGAGATAAAAGCCTTCTGATGACATCTTCTAAAAATGAGTGTGATAACATGGTGCTATAGCCTGTTAAAGACATAGGATGGGAAATAAATTCTCGGAGGTTATTTTGAAGCTTCTGCAGTATAATTTCAGCTTTGAGAGGGTAATACGAATGAGGTATGAGCCTTTTTGCAAAGCAAGATGGGAGTTGGTAGTCTAAAATCTCTAATAATATGCTATTAGTTATTTGTTGTGTTATTGAGGTATTGTCATATGCCAGATTATCAGCACGGGTCACTTCCAGTTCATATTGTTGTAAAACATCATAATAAACTGAATCAACAATCTTGCTAACAGTTTCTTTATGGATTGGTGGAAAACACATCCTTTCTTCAGCATTCCGTACAACAGTGACTTTCATGTTTTTAAACTCATTCACTACATTGTTGACAAATAATGTGTTCATCTCATTGAGTCGGGCCTCAGTGATTTTTTTATTTTTGACCCACAATGAAGTAGAGAGATTAAAAAATAATTCTGAAATTATTTCCTCCAAAAATGTGGCCGAATAAACACCTGCGTTCATACCTCCTTGATGTAGCTTGTTAAGAATGGCTATTGTACTCGTTTCCTTTGTTTCCTGTCTTTTAAGAGATGACATAGAAGAAAATGTTAATTGCTTGCCAAGTGGTGAAGAATTACTGTCATAAATCATGAATTCTGGTATTTTTAATTTTGTGAAACTAGACTGTATTTCTCTTGTTCTGTAGTTCAAATGCTTGTTTGCAAAAGGTGAACCTTCAGGAGCTTGTTGTATACTGTGAGATAGTTTGTCCATCAATGATTTAACCAAACTGTGGGAAATAATAGTAAGCATAGAGTCTGATGACAATAAATCTTGATCTATTTCTGACAGATTTTCCAAAAGGTCTGACAGGTAATCTCCTTGAAGTTGTTCCAAGTCCATTGCTCCCTTGCAATAATCAAATTCTCCTCCATCTTCTGCACTTTGAAGGATTTTTAAAAGGTGACATTCTTCTGCTGATATTTCATCAGAAAAAGGAACATTATCAAGAAAGACAGTGCTTGTGCATTTTTCCAAAAGTGTTCTAATAAGTTTCTCACATACAACATTGAGTAGAAAAACTGATTTTGGGGAGAGCCCCAGGTTATTTCTAAGTATGCTATTACTCTGTTGATTATTTGGGGAAGAGAAAAATGTTCTCGCTATTTTATCAGAATCCATAGCCCTATCTGGGCATTCATCTGGCAAAAATAAATCTAAAACAATATTAAAAACTTTGTTAACTACTTCTTTGGATTCACGAGTTTTTAGGCTACCAACCAAGCTGTCTAATTTATATGCCAGATAATCTAATTTAACTTTTTGAATGAGTTGATCAATTTGGTGAGATGATTCCCTATCACTGGGGCCTGTCTGTTTTTCTGTGGTATTGATTTCGTTTCTAAGCATGGAAAGTGATTCATTTCTTCCACTGCTTTCAAAGTGATGATTTATGCCTATTTCTTTGGACAGTACATGAACCACTCCTATTAAGAGATCCTGAGAGACATCATCAAAGTCAGCAGAAGCTACTCCTGTGCAGTAAACATATTTTGTTTTTATGGAAATCATTTGCTGTTCAATGTCAGCTTCTATAATGTTACTATTAAAAAGGATTTTAATAATAATTCCAGAAATACTTAAAGCAAGTTCTCTAATAGAAATTGACCTGCTTTCAAACACTTGAGAATGAATGGAAATAATCTTGTTAAATGCTGTGTCTTGGATTTCCCATGCTTTCTCTTCCTCTCTACCCTCTTTGAAGCCATCCGAAATGCTTGAATTTAAGTGGTAAATAACCAAATCAGTGAGATGTTCAGAAAATTGATAAACTGAAGAATCACGGTAAACGCTTCTTAGATGCTGTTTTGATTCATATTTTTTCCTTAAAAATGGAGAAACAACAGACACCTTCTCCTCACTGGAAACTTAAAAAAGAAAACAATACCATTTTTAGTGTGTATTAAAAAAATGTGGAAAATTCAATAGATTGATAATTATTTACATATGTTTTTCACCTTTGGAGCACCTCAGTAAAAAAAAATAGAAATCTAGTCAAGAAAGAAATTGAGTTTTCCTGAAATATTTATTTCCCATCTTGTGGAATCTTAACTTTAGTGAGTAAGTTGTGAAAACAAACCCAAAGAATAAAAATCTCTAAGTCAAGTGCACCTGTTTGCCTTGCTTACATGAATATGGCCTCTAAAGAAGCTGGAAAGCCTGTGCAAGGGAAATGATTTTCAGGTTTAATGATACATCCTATTATGTCTCCAGTGATATCTACAGGTCTCATATAATTATTTTAAAATATTTTCTGTCAAAATATTTAGTGTTATGCTATGTTTTACTTTTAAGATGTGAAGAAGATGTGTTGCAATAGCAATTTGACTAAAATAAAAGTGGGGCGACTTTAGAAACGTTAGTGATAGATGCAATGACAGTAGTACTTTCAACTTGTAGATTACAGTTTGTCACAAAAAAGGCAGGCCAGCCCAGCCAGGCAAAGGATTCTATTCTTTGTTATGTTCAACATAGTATTTGTTACAAATCATTACCTACTTGGGATGGTCAATTTCTGGGAGTGGTAGCTAGAGCAACACACTATTGCTCACACATGTCAAGATGAAGGGAGCAAGGAAAGTGCATTCCAAGTGGAAGAAGGAACATGAATGAAGTCACCTGAAGGCCCTGGACATTCTGAGAACAGAGAACATATTTGACAGAAAGATCCAAATGCCAATGAGATAAAATCATGGATCTTCTCTTGCTCATTTAGTTTTTCTTTATTTTTCTAAGATCAACTATGTCATACCTGGGGAAAGTCTATTTATGAGTTTGTAATAGCTTATGCACACTGTCCCACCTTGAGAGAATACTGGTTTTAAAGATGGGAAATAGCCTCCTTGTACAGGTGGGTAGGATTGCTAATATGTGGTTACCCTTTTGAGTGATGGACAAGTGATGTATCTAGACTAGTCATGTATCAACTAATTATTGATAACTGAAACTATGGATTCAGTTCAGGGCTATTATTAGGTTAAATTTTATAAAATTGTCAATAATGAAAAATTTTGGATGCATAAAAATTACTACATTTGGTTTAGCCTAATATATACAGATAAGCATTCTTAGAAAGGGAACACAAATATAACCCATGTAAGCATATGTTTAGAGAATTATACCTAAAATGACTTTAAGGCAGAATACTGGAAGGCAAGCAAAACAAGATATTACATTCTACCATCCTTACAAACTCTGAATAATAATAGCAAAGGCTTCAACTATACATCTTGAAAAGAAGTTGAATAACTTTTATCAATTAACTGTATGTGACATAGGAGTATAAAAAGTTATGCATTCGAATTTTAAAAACACTTTGGAATTAATGCCTCATGCTCAACCGAAATCTTCTGCCTTCAAATTGTCTCATTTTCTCTAATCTACAGATACAGAAAACTGAGCAACCCACCCTTCAGACTCAAACCATGCAAATGTTAAACTTTTTAACAATTTGTTTTTTTAGCATTATGATAGATTAAAAAGTAATTAGATAGTTACCCCACCTCCAAGGCTATTTTCAAAAAAGTAGTAAATGCAGCATCTTGAGCAGGGGATCTTTTAAATGTATCTTTTACTAATTTCCCTATTATGCCAATTTTTAAAGTTATCTCTTACTTACCTCTAGTTTTGACATTTTTGAAATGTGTAACCACAGAGGTGGTGACATGTCTTGCTACCAAATGAATCTCATTTGGACCCAGTTCATGATCAGCAAAAGCAATGACTTCAACTTCTTCCAGAGTCTCTATTTTTTTTATCCTTAGGTACCTTTTGTTTTGCCATTTTTGTAATAAGGAAAAATCTCCCCGGCTGGCTTCAGGGTTTTTGTTTTCTTCTTCAGCTATACAGATGCTTCTTTTATCCCACATTCTAAGCAAATTTTTCTCCTCATTCTTTTGTCCTCCAGGTATTTCAGAGAAATGGCTTTGTTTTGATATAAAAAATGGTTTCATTGTTTCCATGCTTTCACTAGTGTGTGGTTGACTTGGAAGGCCATAGTGGAACAGCACAGTATTGACAATATTTTCTGCAGCCAAACATATTTTGAGTGGAGAAACAGTTGTCTGAATTTGGTTTGGCTCAACAACTGGTTTTAGGGTCTCATAATGAAACACTCTTGGATTTTCGCCTTTTCCCATTTCTATGAATGACATGACTTGCTTTAACCCTGCTTCTGCAGAGTCATTCACTTTCTTAAACAGTTTTTGTAAGACACTGCCTTCAGGGATGGAGCTATTTCCTTTCATGGGTTCATCAAAATGGCCAAAGTTAGATTTCCTTGGGCTGTGGTCTTGTACTTTGTTTCTAGCTTCTGAATCAGGCCTTTCTATTGGCTCTGAGCTTTTAAACGTGTCTTGTACAGAAGATCTGGCATATGAGGGTAAATTTGATGAAATCCTGTACTTTTTTTTCATATCTTCCTCTGAACAAAACACCAAGTCAGGTACACTTATTTGTGGAGGATTATTTCCCAAACTAGCTTCCTTTAACTTTAATGTGGGAATTTTCATATTCGTTCTTAATTCAACCTGATTGACAGTGTAGGTATTTTCAACTCCTTGGAACAAATTTTGCATTGGAAAGTTTTTGATCAAAGATTCACTGACATGAGTACACTGATCCATTAGTGTGCCAATGATCTCACTTGCTACAATGTTTTCTTGCAGTACACTATTTGAAGATCGTTCCATTTGGCTTATTTCTTTCTCTAGCTTGTTCTTAATTATACCAAGCATATCACTGACAGTATTAGCAGCATATGTAAGTAACTCTGAATGGAATGAATGAACTTGTAGAAGGCTATTCTGTATGTTTTCCTTGGAAAAAATAGTACTTGATTTGGACTCATCAGAAGGCTTTTTCAGTGGTTGTAATTTTGGCAACATCTTTTTGCTTAATAGTCTCTTTTGGACAGGAAAAAGGTTTTCTACAGGCATTTTCACTATTTCAGAAAACTCATATTTAGAGATATGTTTAAACTGCAAGTCCACAAATGACTCTAACATGGTTAACACTCTTTCTACAATTTCTCGAACAATTTGGTTGCTAGAGCTCATAGAAATTTGGTCTTTCATCTTCATGTTACAGGTTGGTAAACTGCTGAGGGTATGCTTGGTTGGAAAGTCATATCTACTTTTAGCAGTAATATGTGCTTTCCTGTTTGCTAGAGTTTCTTTACTATCTGGAGTGGGCATCTGGGACAAAAAGTACAACTGTAATTTTTCAAATAGCATTTCAACAATTTCTCTTCCAAACATATTAATCTGTGCATTGGTATTAGTTCTAGTAGAAGCTCCTTTAACGTTATTATAGAACGTGCTTTCACAGTCTTCAAGAGTTGGCAAATTTAAAAGTGAAAGGGAATATTCTAGCTCGTTTGCTCTTATTGAAATTTCAGTCAAAACATTTTCAGCTATCATCAATAGCTTACATTTTTCATTTTCCATGTCATTTAATTCTGTTTGCCATTTATCAAACATTTTTTTAAATGTACCATCCTTAGGAAAAATCTGTTCTAGCTGTGAAGAAACATTCTCCAGGTAAAAACATGCTTGTTGTTTGGCAAGGGACCCAATACCTATATTCCCTTGTGAATGTTTGAGTTCATCCAGATGTGAGAACTTGATTGGATAAGCCAAATTGTGGATGTTTATAGCGTATAATTCTTGCAAAACTGTATTGACTATTTCACTTGCTACCATGATTTGATCAGCTGGTAAAGCTTTTATATTTACCATTGCTCTAATTTGCTTCACCTTTTCAAATTCTTTCAGAATTGTTTCTAAGATATGACTTACTATGTCCTTGGCATACATTTTTAGTTCCAAAGTAGGCAATTTTGTTTCAAGCAAGTTCTTGGCATCTCCTGTTGATTGGATGTGTGAGAGTCCAATAGCAGTATTGGACTGGCTGTGTCTTGGAGACTTCTCCACAGGATCTAACTTGGTCTTGATTTTGGCTTTAGCGCCACTAGGTCTTAGACGTGGTTTTGCTCTAAATTTAGGCAAAGAAGTAATTTTTGATCTTGCTTTTAAACTTGTTTTAAAATCTGGCTTAGGACTGCCCATAGGCCTTACTTTAGTACTGTGTGGGCTTAGAAGCTGCAACTTATCAGAACAACCTTCAGGTGATAAACTATCTTCTAGATGAAGTGAGACAAAATTTATGACATTACTGAGAACCATTTGGACTAAATCTTTCCCCACTTGCAATGATGGATACTGCAAAAAAGTATTTTCCAACACAGAGACACTTTGACTGTCTGCATAAGAATAAATCTGTGGTATCACATATCTATGGGGATTACTTCTTTTTCCTGCTTGTTTAGTTTCTCTAAAGCATGATGGTTTCATTGGTAAGGTATCTTTGCTGTTAGATATTTCTACTTCTCCCCTACTTTTATTATTTTCATAAATTGATGTCACAACTACAGAGTACGTTTTCCCCAAAACACTTTCAATGATATTATTTGCTACACTGTTAACATGTGATTGAAAAAAATTTTTTTGTGTTATGTCTGATGTTTTACTCTTAGAATTAGATAAAAAATGAGGAATTTTATTAAATGGAGGCAAATAGCCTGTGACTTCAGTTACTCTTTGATACAGCTTATTCAAAAGTTCTTTCACTGCACCAAGCAATTCAGTTTTCTCTTTTTGTTTTGAGTCTCCATTTCTCATAAATATTTCTTCTAAAACACTTCTCTGGCTTTCCTTTTCCAATGTCATTTGGTTTTGTTCTAATGGATACTCTGCAAGCAAGGATAGTTTGGTGTTTTCTTCCTTCTCTCTGTGTCCCAGCAATATTTCATTTGATGTTTTTGATACAATAAATTGTGAAAAGTTAGGATTGTCTTTTGAGTAAAAACTAATTTCCTTTACAGATCTTTTATCATATAAAATCTTTAAGATCTGCTCAACAATTTCACTCAGAATGATGTTATCTTGGAATAAAACATTGTTTGGATATGGATACATCTTTAGGATTTCTAAATCTAAGTCATTTTTAATAAGTTTCAAAATGGCACTGGCAATGATATCAGCATATTCTTTAAGGCTAGTTTGTGATAGATGAATTGTGGATCCAAGTTTTTCTCTGTAACTGGCAAAAGTGGAATCCAGCTCTTGGCTGAGAATGGTTTCATTTGTTGATATTTGCAGGATATTCACATCAGATTCCACTTGGCTTGATTCATATACGACGCTGTCATCTTGTTTACAGTTTTCAAATTCTGGACTAACAAATGACTTTACTATAGGCTGGAAAGCAAGAGTAATTAGCGTATCTATTCTTTCTGTGGCAAAAGATTCTAACCGATTGAAAATAGTTGTAGTAATGAAGTCAACATTTTCCTCATAAGGGTCAGGAGCAGATTTCTTGGTGTCTTTCTCTATTACAGTTATATGATTATCATCAGCATAAGCTGATTTCTGATTCCTTGAATACGGAAAATATTCTGCTTTTCTTTCACTTTTTGCCCCCATAAGAAGAGGTTGTTGATACTCTGCTTTTGGAAATGTATCACAAAAGGTCAGGGACAATCTCGCAGAAGTATGATCCTTTGCATTTATGGCAAGCATGACAGCAGAACTGAGATTATCAAGAACAATATCCACTATATTATTGGATATCAAAATGACATCCGATTTAGGGACTGAAAGCTTAGGAATAATCTTATTTGCATCCTTGAGGAATATTTCAGAATTTGCTTCTGAATGTTTACCAGCTATGCTACATTTCAGAGTGGGTGTAGCAAATGAGAAATTATTCTGATGTAATGTTTTTTCATAAATATCATATAAGATACCTTCAATGGTATCTTGTATTTGAAACTGAAGTACTTTTCGATATTCAGGCTTATTGAACAACTTTTCAATAATACGTTCTTGCTGATCTGAATCAATCTGTTTGTCAGAATTGTTTTTGTCACATTTCCCCTTACATGATACAACATCTAAAACTGTGTTAACAATTTGACTAGCAATACTTTCAGAAACCACAATGTTATGAGTTAAGAAGGGACTTTCCCTTTCTTTATCTAACTCATATTTGATTCCTTGTAAAATATTTTTAGCCACTTCTGTTGCATAAATATTTAATTTAGACAAGGACAGTTGGCACAATGAGTTGGTCTTTCCTGACTTAATATGATCCACCGAGGAACAGGAAATCTGCTCATCAGAAGATGTATCTTTGGCTGATAACATTTTGCTCAAAGGACTTGTATCCTGCTGAATAGGTAAAGCCGTTGGAACTGTGAAGTTGACTTGGGAACAAAAGAGGGATTTTACTTTGGAAGTAGCAAAAGTTTCTAAATTGGTTAATATTGCCTGTACAATATCTTCAACTACATTTACATTGGCCTGTTGTTTCACATCACTGAATTTGGACTGAAGAGTACATGGATTTCTTTCCAACGCAGTAACAGAGGGCTTTCCTCCATAGGTATGTCCATGAAAAGAAACATCTGCTGAAAAGATAATGGTTTTATACCTATTTTCACTTACATTTCTTTCTGTCATGGCAGCTGAATAAAGTTTATGGAATACAGTTCTAACAAAATCATCTGCCACTATGGTTACATCTTCTTCAGACACTAAAGAACCCAACATTTTATTCAATTGAAAAGATGTTTGAGCAACTGGCTCATCAACATTGTGAGGCATGCCACTAGAATGAGTGTAGGAGAGAGAAAGCACATTTAATTGATTGATTAAAACACTTTGAAAAATTTCATTCAAAATATATCTTATAATGGGGATGATTGGAGATTTATTTGGTTCTTTGAGTTTCACTTCAATTTTATTTAAGGTTCTTTCTAGAACCCAGTGTTGAAGAGAATGTGTTTCTTCTCTGAGCGGTGTTTTCTCTCCAATGAATTCTCTATCTGGATTTGCATCATCTTCTAGAAATGAATCTGATTCAGCTCCTCCAGGAAGAAAATTTCCATAAGCTGGCCTGTATCGATAAGTTTCAATGCCTCTCTCTTCAGATACAGTTTCATTAAACATATCTGAGGATACTGCATCTGAAATTAAATTAACTATATTCTTAAGCATTTGTGTCTCAGGTGGTGGGCATTCTATACTTGTCCACAAATCTGAATTCACATTTAATTCTGTTTGAATAGCCTTCAAAATAGCACTTGATACCTTCTTTGCATGCTTGTATAAAGCAGACTGCAATAGTTCTTCATGTGTGTCTGTAAAAACACTGGTACTTTCACATTCCCGGTCCATCTTATTACTGTTTTTATTTCCAACATCAATAGCACTCAAAGTTTCTAAATTTCCATTGGCAAATCCTTCCAGTTTATCAAAAACCATATTAAGAATATCTGAAGCTACAGATTTCAGATTATTTAGGCACATTTCTTTTGTGCTCCCAGTTTTGGAAGATACAGAAGCAATAGTTTTTGCTTTGTTTTTAGCTACTTCTTTACCCCCCTGAATCATTCTGGAAACTATGCTGGAAATTATGTTGGTGCACTTGGCCATTTCCTCAAGAATTGAAGCAAATGATAAGCTGTCGATGTCAAGAGACTCTGAAACAGCTTTAAATCCATAACTTGCAAAACTGGTATCCATGTCAACACTACATAATTTTGTAAGTATGTATTCCAAAATTGTTTTGGAAATGAGCTGGATATTAGATTGCAAAGCATCGGCCACTTGCTGACCCTCGTTCATCTCTCTCTTTTGCTGACTACAGGATGGCTGAGAGTGAGGATGGGCTCCTATGAGCTTGCTTAACATTTCATATAGTGTTTCCCCAATTCTATCTAACACTTCCAATTTGGCATTCTCTTTGAGATCCTTTTCATTAACAACACTGTGGAGAGTACATGGAGTAGGCAGATATTTGTAGAAAGACTTTTTGTCCTGAATACTTGGCAAGATATGTTCTACATCAATGTTTTCAGATGTGTATGAAGTTGCAGACCTTGGCTTATCTGAAGGGCATAAAATGTTTCTTTGATCTGCTTTTCCACCTGATAACAGCTCAAAAATACAAGTTAATAATGGACTTGCCATAATGTCATCATTGCGATTTGTGACAAGAGACTCTAATTTTGTATCAGTGTCAGCTAAAACTCCTTTACCTGTATGGCATTTGGTATGATCTATCTCTTTATGATTTAGGTTTTTCTTATTGAGTTCCAGTTCATTCTGGATAGCATGCAAAACAATGTTTACTACTTTAGTTGTATAAGTACTAAGTTGAGATCGTAATGAAAAGTGCTTGGCAAGTGAAGGTTCAAAGTCCATTTGCAATTTTGGACAAACAAATAACTTTAGCTTTCTAAAAATTGTGTTAATAATTTTATCAATAATGTCATCTACAGGTTTAGGTTCACTTTCTCCAGATTTTAAATAGGAAGGCTTTGCAAGATCTACATTAAGTGAAGATAAAAATTTCATTTTTTTTTCACTGTCAAACCATATTTTCAATGGCTTTTTATTTGGTGCTTCTTTGACTATGTGAGGAGCATCAGAATTATCTAGAGAAGTTTGATGAACTGATGATGAAATGTAACTTTTAGTTGTATTAGGAATGTATCTTGATGCCTTATAAAGTATATTTAACACGGCATCTGTTATTTCCTGAGCTACAGTACTAATTTCTGACACAGAAAAAATCGCATCCCTACATTTTTGATTTGGCAGTCCTTGAGATTTTTCTGAAACAAAAACTGAAGCTACTTTTCCAGTTTTTCTGTCTAAGTGACGAGGAGGAACAGAAGATATGTCCTTGAGCATTTCTGTTAAAATACTTTTAACTATATTTTCTGAAGTCTTTTGTATTTGATGCTTTTGATCTTGACTAAAAATTGAAATGTCTTTATTTAAGCAGGATTTTTTCTTCAAAATATTTTCATTATTAAGAGATGGTAGCTCAGTCTTTAATCCCCTGTCATGAAATGCAACTTTGCTTCCAGAAGAAGGCTTTGTAGGTGGCTTGGTATTTCTTTTGTGTTCAAAACAAGTGTTTTCCTTTGTAGACCAATGATTATGAATCTGTTCTTGTGATTTTGCTTTTTCATTTCGGAAAGATGAATCAAGCACATTTTTCACAATTTTATCTATCTCTTCATTATCATCTTCAGAATAAAGGACCATGCCTGGAACATTAACAGGTGGAAATGGTCTTCCAGATGTAGGACAATTAGATAATCTAGTGCCAGTGAGTCTATACTTTTCTTCTGTGTCAGGAGGATTTCTCAGTCTAGGTTGCTTACTTTTTTGAACACATGGTTTTACTGGTTCCTGATGGAACTGAGTGAAAATATCATCAAGTAGCTGGAGGAGTACTACTGTTTCTTCAGATGCAATAAGTCTCTCATTATTAAGTTCAGTTTGTACATAACCTAGTATAGTGCTGATTGCTTTCTCTATATAACCAACCAAAGAAGACTGGGAAAAAATATTTGATATTAAATTTTGGATTTCTTCTTTGACAATCAAATTAGCTGCATCAGGTTCAGGACTAGATTTCTTTTCGTTGGCTCTTTGAAAGAGTATATATGTTGGATCTGTCTTATGTTGCTGATGGGAAAGTTTAGTTGTATCTTCAAGATGAGGAAGTTCATTTTGCTTACAAGATGCAAGAGTCATTAGCTTTTCTAAAATGGCATGCACCATATCATCTGCAATATCACACATGGATTCCAAAGCATAAGGCAATGAATCTTTTAAAGGTTTTTCATTTGATGATATGAGATATTCCTTACTCGGTGTTAAGCTTGGTTTAATGTCAACTGACAAATCTTCTTGTGAAAACATCTCAACACATTTTTTCTCAACTGCAGACTCTAGCTTCTCAAGCATATTTTCCACGATCTCAGAAGCTACTGAGCAGATATCAACACTGGAGCACAAGTCTTCTTTTTCAGGCTCACATTGGTCCACAAAAACTTCAGCAGTAACAGAAGAAAGAGAGGGAATGGCATGGGTTAAATCAGACATTATTTCTTGAAAGATGCTTTCTAAAATCAATTGAGTTTCCTCTTTCAAGTGACATTTAAAGTTAACAAAAACATTCTTTAAATTCTTCATCTCATCCATGGCTTTCGCTTTTTGATCACAAAGCAATGGACTCACTAAGCCATCTGTTTCAGTGGTAGCATCCTTAGATGTTTTTTTGCCTGTTTCAAATGATACTAAAAGGTGACTATCAGATTTACAACTTCTGATCTTAGGATATGAATATATCACACTGGATTTATTATATGTGAATCCAGAAGTTACAGACTGCTCTTTCATGTGATGTGTTTTCCCCACAACTGTTCTTTCCCTATGGGCAGAAGAGGGTTTTAAAGATGTGGTTGGTCTCCTTACTGACATGTCAACTGTAAATTCACAGGGCTCTGCTTGAAATGTTTTAGTTGTTGCAGATGTGTAGCTTCCATATGCAAACTCTTCATTGCATGTGCTACAGAAACTAGAACTATCTGAAGAGAGGACGGAATCATCAGACACTGAGTATATATTATTTTGCAACCTTTCTTCATACTTTGTGATAGCTGGATATAGTATACTGGTCACTGTAGCCACAACCCAGGTCATTATATTCTGAATTATACTATTCAGTTCTTCAGAAGTTATCTAGAAAGGAGGCAAGCAGGGATGAAAAACAGCCATGTAACAATTTACTCTATATATTCTAGGGACAGAAGGTAACATTTAATTTTTTATGGAATACCATCATTTAATTTTTTATGGAATACCATCATTGTTTATAAAGAAAACCTAATAATCTATTCCAAATTTCAGATTAATTTCAAGTCATACTACATTTTGTACCACAGTGAAATATTTTATGCATAAAACTTCATTTTATTCAGGTTCCTTTAGAAGTTGTCTCCTCTCACCCCCACCCCCCAGCGTTTATTACTGGGATAAATGACTTTTTGGTTTAAAACAAATCACCAAATTCCTGTGTAGGTAAACAGTACACAAGTATTTTAGCAAGAAGAAAGGTGGTGGTTAGAACCTAGCTAAATTTTTTAAAGATACATCAAATTACTTCTAAGAAAGTATTTGTCAAAACAGATGCAGTCAAGATATTTGGATGCCTTCAGAGGCATCTATCTATTTGAAATATGAGGATGGAAAATAAGCCAACCCCTTACCCATTCCCTGCTGCAAGGGTAAATTTGTGGTGTGCATTCATGGAAATTACTACAGCTAATTGTTGAAAATTATTTGATACACAACAATAAAAGCTAATGCTTTATAGATATTGAATGGCTTTGTACCCAACAGAAGAATATCAGTGCAAACTGTCTTAGATAGGAAAACTGAGAACAGAAGATAAAGTGAAGAAACAAATTAATTTAGATATAAAATAAAGTCCAAGGCAGAACTGGGAATTAAAGAGCCAGGAGGGCTGAGCAAGCGTAGGGAAATTTGAGTATTCCTCAGTTTGAGTGTTCAGGGAGCACTCCGGGAAAGGCCATTTTATTCAGCTCTAACCCCCAAACCTTCTAATACATTTTTTTCACTTCTTGTACAGACAATGGCTAGTGGTTTGGAAAACATCTTTTGGGATGATAGCCTATGTTTTAAAATACTTGTCTTATATAAATACAACCTAAATCAAATATTTCTAAGAATAAAAACTAAATTTTAGCAGAGAAGATAATCAACTACAATGCATATAAAATATAAATTCAGACATTCAGTACATGTTATTTTCTTATTACCAGAGATAATAAACAATAGGTCTACATTATTACTCCCAAGGTCAGTGTGAGAAAGAGCTTCCAGCTTTGATATATGAAAGAGGGACATTCCTAAAGTTTTCTATTTAGTGAAATGTGGTAAATAAGATCCTACTTTTCAATTGTTTCCATTATAATATTAAACTGAGAAATATCCCCTGAGTCTAAGCTTTTGTATTTACTGCACATTCTGTGAATGGAGCAGGTGTCCATGTGACATAGTGAGTCAGAGTATGTATTTTAAAAATTTGTTATGAATATTCATGAGATACAAAGCTGATTGTCACCCTTCGTGCCCAAGATGTGAAGGCCAGATCCATACTAGCAGCATGGCCATTACCACAAATTGTGTTTGTACCCCATGTCCCCCACCCAGTTATCCTCAACCTCCCTCCACCGCTCCCCCCACTCCTAGATATGTGCCTCTCACCATATACTAAAATCAACTCAAAATAGATTAAAGACTTAAGTATAAGACCTGAAACTGTAAAATTACTAAAGGAAAATATAGATGAAACACTTCAGGAATAGGCACAGACTTTATGCCCATAGGTGTGGGCACAGACTTTATGAATATGAGCCTGAAAGCACAAGCAGCAAAAGAAAAAATAAACAAATGGGACTATATCAAACTAAAAAACTTCTGCACAGGAAAGAAAACAATCAACAAAGTAAAATGACAACCTACAGAGTGGGAGAAAATTTTTGCTAACTATGCATCGACAAAGGATTAATATCCACAACATACAAAGTATGTGTTTTTACCCAACCTCTTTTTCTTTCCTGACTGTCTGTCAAGATCCCGAGCTTGGCCTTATAAAAATATACTGTCCTATCTTTGCCTGTTCCAAGCCTCAGCTCATAAGTGACCAGTCCCTTCCCACAAAAAAAGCTAGAGACAGTTCTAGGTATCCCGGTTCACCTCCTACTGAGTTCACCAGCAAGATCTGCAAAGCCACATTGATTAATGGCTTCCCATGAGAGAATGGGTTTGTGGTATTTGATGCTCTACCTGTGATGGCTAGGTCACTTAATGCTCCCCCATTCTATACCCATGAGATCCCTTCTGGAAGGGCCAACATTACCTTTTGATAACAAATTAGGACCACAACAAAATCTAAAAATTAACTGAAAACAAACTTTAAAGAAGAAAAAAAGGAAAGAGGGAGACAAAAATACCAACAGATGATTTCCTAGTTCTCTTGTTCGCAATTTTTATGACACATTAGAAAGTATCACTAACATGCTGCTTTATCAGTACATTTTGCAATACATACTTTTTCTTGCAAGCAATTTCCTAGGTTCTGTTGTCTGTAAAGGCAAGAAATGTTGATCATTTAGTTATCACTTAGAGTCAAGAATTTATGAAACTTTTCCCAAAATTTCTAATTATTGAATCATTTTCTTTATATCAAAGTTTTTCTACAGAATTTCAAAAGCTAGAATTAACTCTACTTTTTGTCCAACTCCCCTATTTCACTTCCTTCTTAGGTAGGAATTGGCCCCTGGATTCAGAAATATGCTTTATTACTCAGGTGAGTAGAATTATTGCTGCTGCAAAAATATATTACCTATCTGATAGTCGTACTTTTGACATACCTTAGCCATGCCTGCTTCACAGTTCTCTGGGAAAGGACATGGAATTGGCAGAAAGGAGGTAGGTTAGTACCTTCTGTCTGCTTAAAAGGCATGATGGAGTAGCAAGTCACCTGACCAGAGTCTGTTGATAATGCTTTACTTATGCTTTCAAATCTCATAGTTCCACTATCCCTTCCCCATATCTCATGGTAGGAAGGGAATATGTGAATAATTACACGATAACTATAGGTTTAAAGCATAGGTTTCTAGTTATATTCAATTGCAATTTAGATATATATCTCTATTCTGTGTATGTAATAATTATCTAATTAGGTAATTCATACTAATAAGTAAAAAACATAGTTTTCTAAATTGTAACAAATAAAAGAACAACTCAGCATGAAAAATGATAGAAAAACAAAATAAATATTTATTAAAACAAGATCTAAACAGATATTCTGATTTGTTTTCATATATTTTTGCCAATTTGGGCACTTTGCTTGTCTTCTTCCTACTTTCTTAAAGGAATACTGGCACATATTTTTCATTGTTTCTACTAGGCTTGTACTCTACCTTATCAAATTTACCTTTTTCCCAAAGTCTAAAATTCAATTTTGAGAAACAGACAGACTGAAAATTATATCCTAAATCTTGGCAGAAAAGAAAACTTCACTGGTTTCAGCTCAGAAGTTGGGCTTGGCAGCAATAGTCTACCCTTAGACTAGTAACTTTTTGCAATATGGAAACAGAATCATGAAAACTGATTATGTCATGTTCAGCAGCATGTTCTCTATTTATCCATCCTCATTTATTTTTCTACGACCTGGTTTCTTAATTCAACCCAAATTTCCTGTTTCCTTCTTTTAGATATTCTGCAAACTAATGCTCCCACATTCATTTTTCTGTTCTCTCTACAATATAATACAGGCACAAAATGGAACTCAAGGAGTCCTATGTATTCACTGATACCTGTTCCCAACAGTCCTTCTGCTCCAAAAGCATGCACATAGATCAGAAACAAAGAGCAAAGACTTACAAATACAATTAATGAAATAACTGAAAAAGCTTCATTGATGACTTCTAAAAAACAATAGTAATAAAGCATGGTATAAGCAAAAATATCAGAGTAAGAACCTCCAAAAATTTACTCTTCCATAAAAGCAATGGGTAAACTGGCAAAAATTGTCAGAACCACAGTTTTCAGAACTCTGGAAATTAACCAGAGGCCTGCAGCATTCTAGTATTTACTCAAGAAAAACAGTGAATGAATAAGAATGGTTAGTTGTTTGGTGTCCTAACCTGTCCTGTTTCATCCTCTTTCTCCATCTCCTTGATATTCTTGAAAAACAATTCCTTGCAATTGCAATGGCACAATTTTGTTCATCTTGGTATGTGCCTAACATCCAGCATTATACTTTGAATGTAATGGATCCTCAATAACCACTTAATAAACAAATTCCCATTTAAAATCTTTTGAATCTGTGCCTATTTCTCTCTAATCCCAAATGAAGCCTTTGTGCAGGTCATTAATGGATTTCTAGAACTGGTTTCCAGTTTCTCACTCTCATTTTTTCCTATATACTGCTGTCAGTTATTCATTATGTATGCCAATTTGACCATAACTGCCCCCTTCCAAACCATCAGACTGTCACCCAATAAATAAACTACAAGTTTCTAACCAGTCTTCAGGGAAGCAAACTTACTGCCTTTTTTACTCTGTTATTCCTTACACCTTCCCTCAAAATAATATATATTTACTCATTAACTTTTTTTTTTAGAAAAAATGATGGCACTGGGTCTAAAAAACCAGTCTTTCTCTCTCTTCTCGAGTTGAGAAAAACAGATATAAACATCAACAGAATAGGTAGTCACCTATTTGAGAACTAAAAAGCTCCCAGGCTTAAAAAAATATCTTTTCCAAGGCCCTGCAGTGTCCATCATTACAGATTATTACTTTGAATTACACTGCAAATACCCTTTAGGAGGGGAATAACTGATTAAATCATTAATACTGAATAGTAAACTATTTTATTAATCTTTGTTAGCCAATAACCTCAAAAGGCATACAAAATGACAAATGTTTCAAAGGGGGAAAAGGCAAAGGGATAGTGCAGATGGTGGAAAGCTACCTGAAGAGGAGAGGTCATAGTGGGGATGACCTGAAAAGTGTCATGAAGACCCTGAATATCAGGGGGTATAGAACTGCAGCGGGGATAAGGAGATAGAGAAAGAGGAAGACATTCACTTTGTCTGCAATTTATGCTCAGTACTTAAAATTTGCAAAAGATGGTTTCACTAAATCCAAGTAGAACTACGAGAATGAAGGGTTCCGTGTAATCATTTGCTTGTGAACAGCACTCTTATGTAATTATGAAAATATTAATTTGATTGCTTATTTTCTTAGATACTTACATATTTGAGTTAACAGGAGAAGAAAAAATACCCTGGGCTGCATCATGAGTCTGTGGTCCTATTTACCAAAAAAGAAAACTATAGTTTGTATATATCCTCAGCAGCTTGCTAAATGATAATAACATCCTCCATTAGGTCTTTATTCTCTGCTGTCACTGCCTTGCTTACAAGTTTTCAGAGACTCTCCACAGTGAAGTCCAAAGTCCTTAGCAAGGCATAAAACATATCGTATGATCTGAAATCTTTGTCTACCTCACTATGTCTTCTCTGGCTAGTCTTTCATATGCATTCCATCGTCCAGAGTTATTCTAATTTGAAGTTACCAAATGGATCATGATTTCCATGCCTCTGGGCTGTTGTTTTTGCCATTTCCTTTGTCTAAAGCACCCCGTGCCCTCTTTTAACTTATCTTTTAGGTCTCACTTGTGTTAACTCTTTGAAACCTACTTAAATAAACATCCTTCCCTGGTGCTCCCAGAACACTCTAAACATGCTCATACTATAAAACTTATTATGTTATATTGGATTTATATGTTTTCTCTTGTGTATCCCTGACTATGATATGATTTCACCACTACGTCCTCAGTTCTTGGTTATTTGTTGAATACATTATTTGACTCAAGTGTCTCCTTAACATTTATTCATTGACCTGTCAGCCACTTACCCTTTCCCACACAAATACTATCTAATTTGCTTTTTGTGTAATAAAGTAAGATTCCATTGCTTATTTTAGTAAATATTCTGGATCTAGGTGACATAAGAAGTCTTTATGCATAACATCTCTACTGGTATACTGGATTGGTATATATCAATTGTAAAATTACACGAATGAAAATCTTAGACAAATAGATCACTCTGGTCACAGAAAGTAGTGCTAGTAATTGGAGCCAATCTAAAGTCAAATTTAATTGTTTTTCTTCTTTCTACCAAAAAACTAGTAACCAATAGGTACCATATAAAATACCTTAAATCCTGTGAATCTTTTTAGAGTTTGTAGGTATGTTTTTGTGTGTTCAGTTTGAAAGAAGTAATTGAGATTAAGAGTGCACAGACCTGCGAAATTAAGTGTGAAGACAACACTATTTTAAAAACAAAGAAACACTCTTCTGTGGCTTCCAGCAATATGCTGGAGAAATCTTTTAAAAACTTTGCCTAGAATTCCGTATAGAACATTATGCTATGCTGTCTTTCAATAATCTGACCTATAAGGATAGGATATATGATCACTGTAGGCCAATAAGTTAAAAAATTTAGATGAATTGAATTCATTTCCAAGAAAAATGTAACTTGCTAGAAAGACTTGAAAAGAAATAAAAAGCATGAATAGCTCTGAATTGCTAAAGTAAATGTATAATCTAAGTTTTTTCTCACTAAGAAAGAGGATGAAGATGAGGTTATATATTTTACCAGTGACTTCTACCAAACATCCAAGGAACATATAATTCCAACTTTAAAAATTTTCTGAAAATAATAAAAAGAAGCAACATAACTAACTCATAAAGCTAGTGTAATCTTGATACAAAAACCATACTATAACAAAGAAAAAAACAGCCTAGCTTCTCTCAAGAACCTAGATGCTAAAACCTTCAACAAATTACTAGTAAACTTAATATACACATGTATAAGGAAAATAATACATGATAAATAACATGGATTTAATAAAGAAATGCATGATTGTTTTGACAGTGAAAAATGATACTCTCAACAGATGCACAAAACACATTTTTGAAAAAGTCAATATTCACAGATGATTTTAAAAATCCTAGCAAATTAGAAACAGGAGAATACTTTCTTAACCTGCATTGTTATCTACTAAAATATTACAGTAGACATCATGTTTAATGGTGAATTATTAAAATAAATGTTTTCTTGAAAATTGGAAAGAAGACAAGGAGCCCTCTTTTACTACTTTATTCATCATTGCACTGAAGGTCATAGGAAAGGGAAGAGTGCAAGAAAAGATTGCAAATACAAGAATTGCAAAGGAAGTAATTAAAGTTTCATTATTTGCAGATGTGATTATATTTTTAAGAAACCAAAATAATCAACAGAGAAGTAAGAAGAATTAATTACAAAATTTGGCAAGGTTACTGGATACAAAATCATCATATGAACATCAGTCACTTTTCTATGTGCTAGCACCAACCAGTTAAAGAATATATCATTTCTGATAGCACAGAAGTGTTAAGTATCTAGAAATAAATCTAACCAAGTAAAATATTTGTGGAGAAAATTAATAAACAAAGTAAAGAAATATTTTTTTAAAAAATGAAGTGATAGACCATGTTCATTGGTACGGAGAATCAATATTGTAAAGATACCTATTCTTCCCAAATTGAGATATAGTTTCAGTGCAATGCCAATCAAATCTTAGCATTGTTGGTGTGTGTGTGTGTGTGTGTGTGTGTGTGTGTGTGTGTGTGTGTGTGTGTGTGTGTGTGTGTGTGCGCACGTGTTGTATACATGCCCATGTGTATGATTAAGAGGACAACTTCAAAATTTATATGTTAGGAAAAAGAATGAGAGTTAATAAAGGAACTGTAGGAAAAGGACAAGAAAGAGGTAACCATGGTAGCAGAGTCAGGGTGAGGAATCATTTAAACAGTAATAATAAGTAAAATAAACAATAGGACCATTAAATAGAACAATACTTTCAAAGTGATAAGAAAAAATAACTATCCCCTGGAACTTACTTGTCTTTCTCTTCTTGGTGTCAAGACATCATAATAAATAATTAATAGTGTGAAACTGGTGCAGTGGCAACTGGCCATTTGGAAAAGAGTAGAGAAATTGGAAACAGACCTACTCATATATGGTGCTATGGTTTGAATGTCCCATCCAAAACTCATGCTGAAATTTGATTGCCATTATAACAGTATTAAGAGGAAGAGACTTAAAACGGATTAATGCCATTATTGTGGGAGTAGATTAGTTATTGAGGGAGTTCGTGCCCTTTTTCTCTCTGTCTGGTGTGCTCTTGGTCTCTTTCTCACACACTTCCTTGCTTTGTGATGCCTTCTACCATGGAATGGCCCTTGCCAGGTGCTGTTGTCATGCTCTTGAACCTAGAATCCTGAGCCAAATCAATGTCTTTTCTTTATAAATTCCTCAGTCTGTGGTATTCTGTTATAGCAGCAGAAAACAGACTAAGACTATGATATCTAAATATATTACAGAGGTAGCATTCCAGATCAGTGAGGGAGGACAGACTACTCATTGAGTAGTAGTGGGGCAAACAGTTATCCATGTTGGGGAGAAGACAAGAAAGGCAGGGAGCTGATACAATTTTATATTGAGAGGACCTGAAGGGGAGCTCCATTGGTAGACTCTGTTGCACTAGTCCTTGAAAATAATAAGAAAGGGCTGCAAATTACACCTAGATAAGGTTAGGAACAGAGAGACTCTCTTTTTTCTCACCAGAGGGCCTGATATTTACTAGTCTATTAATCCTGTCTCCATAAAGCAGAAACGACTGTATTTTGTTCCACTTGCTGGTTTTCTGCTAATACAGACACCTAAGAGCTTGGACCGAACAACTGAAGTTATACAAAAAGCCTGAGCAGATACAGAAAATTAAGTACTCAATTAAAGGGAAATTAGCAGTCGTAGGCTGAGGACTACACTCCATATTCTCAGAAGCAAAACTGATGGAAGATTCATAGCCATGCCCACTTATTATGTATTGTCTATGGCTGATTTCCCTATGACAGAGTTGAATAGCTGCAACAGAGTCCTGTGTCTGGCTAATACATGAATTAGAATCTTACAACCCTCAAATAGACAATAGCCATTTTTTGGAATGTCCATAAAATATATTAAAATATCAAGACATATTTGGTACTATGTACATACAGGAAGAGGTCCATGTGCCTAAAAAGGCATCCTCCTGAGTCTTTTTTTTTTTTTTTTGGCAGGGGGAGCAGCTGGCCTATATGGGAACCAAACCTTTGACCTTAGTGTTATAACATCACACTCTAACAACTGAGCTAACTGGCCAGCCTCATGATTAGTTGTATATTAAGTTGCACATTCTAGTGTGATATTCCAGGCAAATGACAACTGCTGGTGAGGGGGGAAAAAAGGCTGCTGGAGAATGACTTTGATAAATATCTGGTACATGTTATAGATATCCCAGAAAATTCCCCTTTTATTCAGAGGGTTGAAGGAGCCCTAAAGTAAAATTGACATTATACATCCAGGGCATGTACGAGGGTACTTCAAAAAGTTTGTGGAAAAAATAAGATTAAAAGATAATACAAATCTTTCCATAAGCTTTTTGAAGTACCCTCATATTAAAAGAATAATACATATGATTTAGCTCTTTCAGTACTTAAAAATCCTGTTTATAAAAGTTTAAACACAAGCCTCGAATAAATCATAATTCATAAACATGAAAACAAAATTTTCCAATCTTTGAAAGCAGCCAAAACCAGAAACTCAACAACAAAGTAATAAAAATGTCCAATATGAATAAAATATACTAGACATGTAAGGAAACAAGAAAATGTTACTTATAACCAGTAAAAAAAATTAGTCAACAGAAACAGATCCATGAATAGCAGAGATGAGGGAATTAGTAGAAAAGACTTTGAAAACATTTATCATAAATATGTTCAAAGATTTAAAGGAAAATATGAACAATGAGAGAAATAAAGTACATAAAAAAGAAACAAAGAAATTGTAAAAAACACACAATATCTGAAATGAGAAAATTCATTGGTATGATTAACAGCAGATTTGACACTACAGACAAATAAAATGATATCAAAGATATGGCCTACAAACTATTCAAACTTAAGTATATTTATTTTTAAAAGCTTTAAAAATGAGGAGAGGCTCAGTGACCTGTGGGGAAATATCAAGTGAACTAACATATGTTTAAATTGGGGTCCCAGAAGAAGAGGGGGCAGAAACATATTAGAAAATAATAGCCCAAAGTTTCCCACATTTGGCTAAATCTTTAAACACAGAGATCCAAAAACTTAACTCCAAGCAGTATAACAAAAAGAAACTCACATTAAGTCACATCATAATCAAACTGCTGATAAAAAAAAATATATAAAGAAAAAATATTAGCAGCCAGAGGGGAGAAAAAGACACATTACATAGAAGAGAACAAAGATAAGAAATATCACAGACTTGTTAAAAAATAGTGTGAGCTAGAGAACAATGGAATGGCCTCTTTAAAATACTAAAAGAAAAGCAAAATAGACAACAAACAAAACTATCACCTTAGAATTCATACCCAGAGATGTAAAATTTAAAAAAAGAAAGTAAATGGCATTCTCAGGCAAACTAAAGTTAAAAAAAATATAACACCAGTGGACATGCACTCCAAGAAATGCTAAAGGAAGTTCTTGGAGTCTCAGATCTACACAAGGAATAAAGAGTGACAGAAATGACAAATGCAGATAAACATAAAAAACTCTTTAAAAATATTTTTTAAATTTGTTTAAAAGGTACTTCACTGTTCAAAGCAAAATTTATAATAATATGTTCACTGGTAAAACATGTAAGATAAAACATATGATGATAGTAACAAAGTTATAGATAATTGTAGTAACAGCAGACTGGTGTCAGATTCTTTTGCTATATGTGAAGTTGTGTAATATTTGTAGATAAAGTGTGACCAGTTATAAAAAAAAATATGTTAAGCCCTAGACAAACTGCTAAAGACAAAAACAAAAACAACAAAAATAGTATTTTATCCAGTAAACCACCAGAGGAAATAATATGGAATGCCAAAGCATATTCAATCTAATAGAAATGAGAAAAAGGAGGAGAACAACATATAACACAAATAGAAACACATAACAATATGGTAGACCTAAATGAAACAAAATTGATAATTATATTAAATATACTTTAAATATATTTAACTAAATATACTCTAACTTTATACTATACCTCACACCATTCACAAAAACAAATTCTGGTTTATTTGCAAATATAAATGTGAAAGGAAATAATAAAGCTTGTCGAAAGTAACATAGAGTAGCTTTATATCTTTAGGTAGGCAAAAATTTTTTAAAGAAATTTACTTATTTTTTTAATTCAAACATTGATTGCACATATTTATGGGGTACAGAGTTATATTTCAATATACATATACAATGTGTGATGATAGGATCAGGGCAGTTAGCAAATTCACCATTGCAAAAAATTACTGTTTCTTTGTGATGAGAACATTTGAGCTCCTCTCTTCTAGACATTTGAGGACATACAATAAAATATTCTTACTTATAGATGCATAACATTACTGTATATAACTAGAACTTATTTTTTTTCTAGCTGTAATTTTGTGTCCATTAACCAATTCCTCACTATCCCCTTCTCTCCTCCTCTTTCCAGACTCTAGTAACCACAGTTCTATTTCTAAAAGTTCCACTATTTTTTTTTTAAGCTCCTGCCTATGAATGAGAATACGCAGTATTTATTTTTCTGTGTCTGACTTATTTCACTTAACATAATGTCTTCCAGGTTCATTCAGGTTGAGGCAAAGGACAGGATTTTATTCTTTTTTGTGGCTGGCAAATATTCCTTGTGTATATATATATACCACACTTTCTGCATCTATTCATCTGTTGATGGACAACTAGGTTGATTCCATATCTTGGCTATCGTGAATAGTGTTGTAATAAACATAGGGATGTGGATATCTCTTCTAGAAGTTGAATGCATATGTATTTACAATGGTTATATCCTCTTGCTAAATTGATCCCTTTATCATTACATAATGTCCTTTGTCTCTTTTTATAATTTTTGGTTTAAAGTATATTTTATGCAATATAACTACCCCTGCTTGTTTTTGGTTTCTGTTTGCACGGAATATCTTTTTCTATCCCTTCACCATCAGTCTATGTGTTTCTGCATAGGTGAAGTGAGTTTCTTATAAGCAGTATATAAGTTTGGTGTTGTTTTTTAATCCATTCAGCCAGTCTATTTCTTTTAAATGGGGAATTTAATCCATTTACATTCAAGGTTGTTATTGAAAGCTATTGCCTTACTCCTGACATTCTGTTACTTCTTTTACTGTTTTAGGTATCTTTTGCTACTTTCTTTCTCTTTTATTGTTCGTTTTTGTTGTTTTCGAGTTTTTTGTAGTGATACGATATAATTTCTTTTTCTCATTTACTTATCTGTTCTACCACTGAGATTTAAAAGATTTAAATATTGGACTAAATCAAAAAGATGTACTTCTATTTATAAAAATATGCCATTAAAGGCAAGTTACAGAATGGATGAAGATATTTTCCATGCATGCAGTAGAAAAGGGATTGTTTTATTTATTTATTTATTTATTTATTTATTTATTTATGAATATTCATGAGCTACAAAGCTAATTGTCACTCCTCGTGTCCATGATGTGATGGCCGGATTCATACTGGCAGGATACCCATTACCAGAAATTACTTTTGTATCCTGTGTGCCCCACCCAATTATCCCCCAACCTCCCTCCAACTTACGATTTGACCCCCACTCCACTTTGTAGCCCTAGGAATGTTCTTTCCCTCTGTAAGACCAACACACTACTGTGGTCTTTCTTTCTTTCCTTCTTTCTCTCTTAGCTCCCACATATGAGTGAGCACATGCGGTATTTATCCCTCTGTGCTTTGCTTATTTCACTCAACATAAATTCCTCCAGGTTCATGCATGTTGTTGCAGATGGGACTATTTCATTCTTTTTTATGGGTTAGTAGTATTCCAGGGTGTATATATACCACAATTTCCTTATCCAAACATCCATCGATAGACATTTAGGTTGGTTCCATGTCTGGGCTATTGTAAATAGAGCCGCAACGAACATGGGAGTGCAGGTGTCCCTTTGATGTGATTTCCATTCCTCTGGGTATATACCCAGAAGAGGGACTGCTGGATCATATGGAAGATCTATCTGTAGTTGTTTGAGAAACCTCCATATTGTTTTCCATAGTGGTTGTACTAATTTACAGTCCCACCAACAGTAGAGGAGCATTCCTTTCTCTCCACATCCTTGTCAGCATTTGTTATTCGCCATCTTTCTGATTATAGCAAGTCTAACTGGGGTGAGGTGATATCTCAATGTGGTTTTAATTTGCATTTCCCTGATGACTAGTGATGTCGAGCATTTTTTCATGTATCTGTTGGCCATTTGCATGTCTTCCTTTAAAAAATATCTATTCAGATCCTTTGCCCTTTTCTAAATTGGGTTATTTGGGTTTTTTACTGTATAATTGCTTGAGTTCTATGTACATTCTGGATATTAATCCCTTGTCGGTGCATAATTAGCAAAAATTTTCTCCCACTCTGTAGGTTGTTGTTTTCACTCTGTTGATTGTTTCCTTTACTCAAAGGAAGGCAGAAGCTTTTTAGTTTGATATAGTCCCATTTGTTTATTTTTACTTTTGCTGCTTGTGCTTTCAGGCTCAAGCTCATAAAGCCTGTACCCAGATCTAGTTGTTGAAGTGTTTCACCTACATTTTTCCTTAGCAGTTTTACAGTTTCAGATCTTATACTTAAGTCTTTAATCCATTTGGAGTTGATTTTAGTGTATGGTGAGAGATGCATATCTAGTTTCATTCTTCTGCATATGGATATTGAGTTTTCCCAGCACCACTTGTTGAAGAGGCAGTCTTTTCCCCAATGTAGATTTTTGTTGCTTTTGTCCAATATCAGATGGCTATAAGCCTGAGTGGTGATTTATGGGTTCTCAGTTCTACTCCACTGGTCTGAATGTCTATTTTTATACCAGTACCATGATGTTTTGGTTAAAATAGCTTTGTAGTATAATTTGAAGTCATGCAGTGTTATGCCTCTGGCTTAATTTTTTTTTGTTTAGGATTGCTTTGGCTATTGCGGGTCTTTTGTTTATCATATGAAAGGTATGATTGTTTTTTCCATTTCTGTGAAGAATGTCATTGGTATTTTGTTGGGGATTGCATTGAATCTGTAGATCACTTAGGGTAGTATAGACATTTTCACAATGTTAATTCTTCCAATCCAAGAGCATGGAATATCTTTCCATCTTTTTGTGTCTTCTTTAATTTCCTTCAGAAGTGGTTTGTAGTTCTCATTGTAGAGGTCTTTCACCTCCTTCATTAAATTTATCCCTAGGTATCATATTTTTCATGACAATTGTAAATGGGCTTACTTTCTTTATTTCTCTTTTTGTGAACTCATTATTTGAGTATATAAATGCTACTGATTTGGGGGCAGTTATTTTGTATCTTGCAATGTTACTGAAGTTACTAACCAGCTCTAGGAGTTTTTTGCTAGAGTCTTTAGGTTTTTCTATATATAGTATTAAATCATCTGCAAATAGAGAAAGTTTGACTCCATCTTTTTCTATCTGGATTCCCTTTATTTCTTTCTCTTGCCTGATTGCACTGGCTAGGACCTCCATAATGAATAGAAGTAGTGAGGGTGGGCATCCTTGTCTTGTTCCTGTTCTTAAGGGAAAGACTCTCAGTTTTTCCCCATTCAGAATGATACTAGCAGTGGGCTTGTCATAAATGGCTTTTATTATGTTGAGATATTTTCCTTCTATATTTAATTTTTTGAGTCTTTATCATGAAGAGATGTTGAATTCTGTCATGCTTTTTCAGCATTTATTGAGATTATCATATGCTCTTTGTCCTTGAGTTTGTTGATGTGATGTATCACATTTATTGACTTTCATATGTTGAGCCATCTTTGCACCCCTGGGATGAATCCCACTTGATCATAGTGTATAATTTTTTAAATATGTTGCTGTATTCTGATTGTTAATATTTTGTTGAGGATTTTAGCATCTAGGTTCATCAGGGATATTGGCCTGTAATTTTCTTTTTTTGTTGTGTCTTTATCTTGTCTTGGTATCAAAGTTATGTTGGCCTCATAGAATGAGTTTGGGAGAGGAGAGTCTGTTTCAATTGTTTAGAATAGTTTGAGGAGAATTCGTATTAACTCCTCTTTAAAAGTTTGATGGGGGCCGGCCCTGTGGCTCACTCGGGAGAGTGCAGCGCTCCCCCCACGGCTTCGGATCCTATATAGGGTTGGCCAGTGCGCTCACTGGCTGAGCGTGGTGCGGAGGACACCAAGCCAAGGGTTGTGATCCCCTTACCGGTCGCATTAAACAAAAAAAAAAAGTTTATTTTGGAATTCAGCTGTGAAACTTTCCAGACCTGGACTTTTCTTTGTTGAAAGATTGCTAATTACCACTTCAATCTCCTTGCTTGTTATTCGTCTGTTCAGGTTTTCTATTTCTTCTTGGTTCAGTCTTGGTAGTTTGTATGTGTCTAGAAACTTATCCATTATCTTCCAGATTTTCATATTTGTTGTCATACAGTTGTTTATAATAGTCTCTAATGACTCTCTGTATTTCTGTGATATTGGTTGTAGTGTCTCCCCTTTCATTTCTGATTTTTGTTATTCAGGTCATCTCCTTTTTTTTTTGTCAACCTAGCTAATGGTTTGTCTCTTTTATTTATCTTCTCAGAAAACCAACTTTTCGTCTTGTTGATCTTTTCTATAGTTTTTTAGATCTCTATTTCATTTAGTTCTGCTCTGATCTAAATTATTTCTTTCTGTCTACTACCTTTAAGGATTGTTGTTGTTTTTCAAGTTCTTTGAGGCATAGCTTTAGGTCATTTATTTGAAGTCTTTCCACTCTTTTGATATAAGCATTTATTGCAATAAATTTCCCTCTTAGTGCTGCTTTTGCAGTATTCCACAGGTTTTGGTATAATGTATCTTTATTTTCATTAGTTTCTAGAAATTTTTTCTGTTTAATTTCTTCTTTGACCCATAAGTCATTCAGGAGCCTATTATTTAGTTTCCAAGTGTTTGTTAGCTTCCAGAGTTTTTCTTATTGTTTATTTCCAATTTTAGTCCAATGCGGTCTGAAAAGATGGTTGGAATGATTTCAATTGTTTTCCAATTAGCTGAGAATAGATTTGTAACCTAATATGTGGTCTATCCTAGAGAATGTACCATGAGCTGATGAAAAGAAAGTGTATTCTTTAGTTGTTGGGTAAATTATCTGCATGTATCTGAAAAGTCCAGTTGGTCTAAGGTGTAGATTAAATCCTGTGTCTCTTTGTTGACTTGTTGCCTGGAGGATCTGTCCCATACTGAGAGGGGTGTTCAGATCACCCACTACTAATGTATTATGTCCTATTTCTTTCTTTAGGTCTAAGAGTGTTTGCGTTACATATCTGGGTGCTCCCGAATTGGGTGCATACATGTTTATGATTGTTATGTCTTCTAGCTGGATAGATCCCTTTATCATTATATAGTGGCCTTCTTTGTCCCTCTTTATGTTTTCTGTTTAAAGTCTATTTTGTCCAATCTAAGAATAGCTACTCCTGCCCATTTTTGGTTTCCATTTGCCTGGTATATCTTTTTCCATCCCTTCACTTTTAGTCTATATATGTCTCTACAGGTGAGATGGGTCTCTTAAAGACAGCATATACTTGGGTTAGCTTTTTAATCCAATCAGTCTGTGTCTTTTGAATGGGGAATTTAGTCCATTCACATTTAGGGTAGTTATTGACAAGTGTTGCTTAATTCCTGTCATTTAATTGCTTCTTGTTTAGATGGTTTAATTATCTTTTGATCATTATTTCCCCTTTTATTTCTCTTCTCCAATGTTAATTGGGAATTTAAGGTGGGATGACTTAGTTTCTTTTTCTTGCTGGCATTTTTGTATTATTGGTGGGTTTTGCTCTTTCTTGTGTATTTGTGATAATGGTCACCATTATTCAGATTCCAAATGAATGATTCCCTTGAGAATTTCTTTCAGAGCTGGTTGTGTGGTGGTGAACTCCCACAACTTTTGTTTATCTGGGAAATACACTATTTCTCCCTCATTTCTGAAGGAGAGCCTTGCTGGGTAAAGAATTCTTGGCTGGCAATTTTTTTCTTTTAGTGTTTTGAATACATCATTCCACTTTCTTTTGGCCTGTAGGGTTTCAGTTGAGAAGTCTGCTGTTAGTTTGATGGGGGTTCCCCTATTAAGCTACCTGCTGCTTTTCTCTTGCTGCTGGGAGAATTCTCTTTGTATTTGAGCTTTGCAAATTTAATTACAATGTGTCTTGGAGAGGATTTTTTTTGTATTGAATCTGTTTGGGGACCTTTGAGATTCCTGGATCTGAAGATCTGTATCTCTCCCTACACCTGGGAAGTTTTCTGTTACTATTTCCTTGAGTAGGTTTTCAACACCTTTTCTTTTCTCCTCCCCTCAGGAATACCCATGATTTGGATGTTAGAGCACTTGAGATTGTCTGCTATCTCTCTTAGATTTTCCTCATTACTTTTAATTCTTTTTTCCTTTTTTTTTTTTTTTGTTCTGCTGGAGTTATTTCCAAAAGACCATTTTCAAGATCTGAATTCTTTCTTCTGCTTGCTCTACCCTGCTGCTCAAACTCTCAGTTATGATTTTTATTTCACTGAGTCAATCTTTCACTTCTAGAAGTTCTGCTGCACTCTTTTTAAAGGTATTAATCTTTGTAGATTTCCTCCTTCATATTCTGGATATTTTTTCTTGTTTGTGTTCTCTGATTGAGTCATTTATTTCTTCAAGTTTTCTCAAGATCATTGCTCAAAATTCTCTTTCAGATATTTCAAGGATTCCCTGTTCTGTGGAGTCTGACTTTAGAGCACTACTATATTCTTTTGGTGGCATCATCTTTTGTTTGGTTGTACTTCTAATATTTTTTCATTGATGTTTGGTCATTCGGTAAAGGGTTTGCTTCTTCTATGACACTGAGGTTGGCTGTAGAGTGGCCCTGGTTGCTACTGTGGTGATGAACTGTCTTTGCTTGACAGTAGGTGTGGTGGTGGTTATGTTAAACCACCATGGCTCCTGTTCCAGAATCTGTGGTCTTAGAATGAGCCCTTAGTGCTGCATGATTCTGCTGGACTCACCTCGGTGGGTCAGACCCTGTGGGCTGGTGCTCCCCTCTGGGTCCAAGGAGTGGGGAGGGGCTACCTCTAACCACATGGCTTTGCTGCTGGGCTCACGTCGGTGTAGGTCAGGGCATGCAGTCTGGTGCTCCCCTCTGGGTACAAGGGGCAGAAAAGGGATTCTTTTCTGAATAATATAAATTACTCATACAAGTCCATAAAACAGGCAAACAATCCAATTAAAATGGAGAAAAGAATGGAACAGGCCCTTTAAGAAACAGGATAATAAATAGTCAAAAAACACATAAAAAATGCTCAACTTTATTAGTAACTAATCAGGTAATTAATCATTAAAACCACTATAATATAACATGAACCATTCATGTGAATGATGAAAGTTAAAAATACAGAAAATAGCAAGTGTTGGTGAGCATGTGGTGCCATAATAATTCTCACATACTGTTGATGGACGTACAAATTTATACACTTCACTTTGGAAAACTGTTTGGCATTCTCTGCTAAAGTCAGACATAAACATACCACATAACTCAGCAACTACACTACTAGGAATATACGTAATGGAAATGCATGTACACTGTCAAAAAGACAAGAGCAGAAATGCCCAAAGCAGATCCCTATGCAATGTCCAAAGACCAGAAATAACTAAATGTTCTTCAGAATAAATTATGATTGATTAGTACAATGAAATACTATACAAGAATGACATGAATGAAGTAGGGCTATAGGCAACAACTTGGCTAAACTTTTCAAAGACATTAATAAGAAAAAATTAAATAATTCATATCTATGTAATACCACCTACATAAAGTTTTAAAACAGCTAAAACTCATCTATATAATTAGATTAAGAGATAATAGTATTTTTGTAGATTAGAGAGGTTAATTATTAAGGGATGGGAGACAGACTGAGGTTTCTGGGATGCTATTTATGTTGTATTTCTTGATTTGTATGGTAGTTTCACTGGTGTGTTTATTTTGTGATTATTTGTAATGGACTTTTCTGTTTGTAACTTACACATTAATAAAAACTTACTAAAATTTTAAAAGTTCAGCACATTAAATGCTTCATTTAAATAAAAACATTGACAGACTAGATAAAAATAAAAACCAACTGTGCGCAAATTACAAAAACATCTAAAATATAAGAATGTGTGAAAATGTATAAAAAATACTATACCACAAAAACATTGATCAAGCAGGTATATTAATATATGACAAAGTACATTTCAAGGCAAATAGCATTTTCACAGTTCGTCATTTCATATGCAAAAATGTTTCTCCTCCCTAACTCTTTCAGAAGAAAGTAAAGGATGAAACACTTATGAGGATAGTACAACCGCGATGTCAAAAAACACATTATAAGAAGGAAAAATTATAGGCCAATAACTGTCGTGACCACAGAAGCAAAAATAAAACAAAACATCAGCAAATTTAATCCAGCTATATAGAAAAAGGATAATGCATAATGATCAAAATTATTATTATTTGCAGTAATAAAATGTTGAAGTAGCATTCAAGAAAATCAATATAATTCATTAACAGAATAAAGGAGAAAAATCATACAATAATCTCAGTAGATACAAAGCAAAAACAATATTCAACAACAAAAAAATTGAACAAAATTCAACATCCATTCATAATAGGAACTCCTAGCAGGTTAAGAATTTAAAACAACTTCCTTAATATGTTAAGAAAATTGGGGCAATTTTTTTCTTAAAAATTTTGTAGTATTTACTGGTGAAGCTATCTGGGCTAGTAGTTTTCTTTGTTAGGTAATTTTTATTTACAGTTTAAAGATTTAAAATATTTATTTAATCATTTAGTTGTCAGTTTGATGCGTATATATTTGGATGGTGGTTTCACTGGTGTTTATTTTGTGATAATTTATCATTTATGTATAAGGGCTATTCCCACATATATACGGGTCTTCAAAAGTTCATTCCATTTTTCCACAAACTTCTGAAGTACCTGTGTGTGTGTGAATTTTGTTGATTTTTCTATTTTTTTAATTCTCTATTTGATTTATTCCTTCCCTAATATTAATGATTTCCTTCCTTCTGATAACTTTGGACTTAGTTTGTTCTTTTTCTAGTTCCTTGAGGTATAAAGTTAGGTTGCCTGAGATCTTTCTTTTTTCATATTTAGTATTTATCATCATAAACTTCCTTCATCGTACTGCCTTTACTGCATTCTATAGGTTTTGGTATGTTGTGTTTTTATTTTGTTTGTTTAGATATACATTTAAAATTCCCAAGAGATGGAATCAACCAAATGTCCATCAATGGATGAATGGATAAAAAACTGTGGTATATATACACAATAGAATACTACTTAGCTATTAAAAAAAAATGATGTCTTATCATTTGCAGCAACATGGATGGAACTGAAAACCATAATATTAAGTGAAGTAAGTCCAGCAGAAAAAGGCAACCACCACATGACGTCATTCAAATGTGGAATTTCTTTTTAAAAATAGTAATAGAAGTAGAGAGTAGAATAATGGTTAGCAGAGGCCAGGAGGTGAGGTGGGAGGTGAGGGAAGGAGGAAAAGTGGTGGACAAATGGGTATAAAAGTATTCTATCTACCCTAAGTGGATCACTGTACAATATATGCATGTATTGAAACAACACACTGTACCTCACAAATATGTAAATGTTAAAATACTTTGAATAAAATAGATAAAGTAAAATAAAACTCCCTTTTGATACTCTTTCATCCAATGGTTGTTTAACAGTGTGTTGTTTTATTTCCAAGTATCCGTGAATTTTCTGGTTTTCTTGCTGTTACCAATTTCTAGTTTCATTCCATCCTGATTGGAAAAGACTCTTGAAAAGATTTTGTTCTTCTTAAATTGGCTAAACATTTTTTGTGACTTAGCATGTGATTATCCTGGAGAAGTTTCCATGTATGCTTGAGAAGAATGTGTATTCTTCTACTGTTGTATGGAAAGTTCTGTGTATTTCTGTTAGGTCCATTTTGTGTAAGGAATTAAAGTGATCTCTATTTGCAAATGACATACATAGAAATCCTGAAGACCCAACTAAAAAAAAAAAGAAAGAAAGAAAGAAAAAAGAGAGGGAGAGAAAGAAAACTGTTAGGGTAAACAAATTCAGCGCAGTTGCAGAATACAAAAACAATATACAAAAATAGTGTTTCTATACATACAAAACAAATTACCCAAAAAAGAAGTTAAGAAAACAATCCTATTCACATAGCAAAAAAAAGAAGATACTTATGAATAAACTTAACCAAAGAGGTGAATGAGTTGTACACCAAAAATTATAAATCATTGATAAAAAATTTTTTAAAAGACATGGATAAATGGAAAAACATCTCATGTTCATGAACTGAAAGAATTATACTGTTAAAATCCACAAATCTACAAGTCCAGTGCAATCCCTATCAAATTCCCAGTAGCATTCTTTATAGAAATATTTTTAAAATCCTAAAAATCATTTGGAACTACAACAGACCTGAAAAGCCAAAGCAATCTTGAGCAAGAAGAACAAAGCTGGAGGCATCACACTCCCTGGTTTCAAATGTATTACAAAATACAATTATCAAAATAGTATGGTACTGGCATAAAAACAGACATATAAACCAATTAGATAGAATGCAGAAACCAGAAATAAATACATGCATCTGTGGTCAACTGTGATTTCCAAAAAGGGTGCCAGAAAAACACAATGGGTATTTCAAAAGAGAATTTTTAAATGTTCTCACCACAAAAAAATGATAAATATTTGAGATGATGAATATGCTAATTACCTCATGTGATCATTCCACAATGTATACACCTATTAAAATATTATAACCCATAAATACATACAGCTACTATTTGTCAATTAAAAATGAAATAAAAATAGAAAAAATAAAAGAAAATGATGGGGAAAAGATAGTCTCTTCAATAAATATTAATGTGAAAACTGTGTATCCATAGGCAGGAGAACTAAATTGAACCCATATATGACATAATTTAGAAGACGACCTGGAGAGAAGCGCCCATAGCTGCAGCAGCTGCTGAGGTAAGTTGAGACCCGTGTGGCACCAGGGCTCAGTCTTAGAGGCCATGGAGGGAAGCACCCACAGCCACAGCAGACTCTGAGGTGAGCTGAGACCCAGGTGGCAAGAGGGCTCACTCTTAGGCCCTGGAGGGAAGCATGCCTAAGTCCAGCAGGCATGGAGGTGATCCAAGACCCGTGTGGTACCGGGGGCTCAATCTACAGCCATGGACTCCAGAACAGGAGCCAAGGTTGTGTAATGTAGCCACAGCCACACCTACTGCCACTGCAAGAACAGTTCACTAATAAAGTAGCAGCCAGGGCCACTCTGCTCACTCGACTACAATGATATAAGAAGAATCACCAGTAGAGCCTACAAACAGAAGAAATCTTTATCCTCATAGCCAACCCCAGAGTAATACAAGAAGCAAGGCCTTACCAGATGACCAAACATCAATGAAAAAGATACCAGAACTACAAACAAACAAAAAGATATACACCACCAGAGGAACACAGTAATGCTCAAATTCCAGACCCCAGAGAACAGGGAATCCTTGAAATATCTGAAAAGGAATTCCAAGCAATAATCTTAAGAAAACTCAAAGAGATAAAAGAAGACTCAATAAGAGAACACAATGAAACAAGAAAAAATATCCAGAATATGAAGGAGGAAATTTACAGAGAGATTGATACCTTAAAAAAGAGTATATAGGGCCGAGCCCGTGGCGCACTCGGTAGAGTGCTGCGCTGGGAGCGCGGCGACGCTCCCGCCGCGGGTTCGGATCCTATATAGGAATGACCGGTGCACTCACTGGCTGAGTGCCGGTCACGAAAAAAACGACCAAAAAAAAAAAAAAAAAAAAAAAAAAAAAGAGTATATAGCAGAACTCCTAGAAATGAAAGATTTGCTGAATGAAAATACAAAACAAAACAGAGAGCTTGAGCAGCAGACTACAGCAAGCAGAAGAAAGAATTTCAAATCTTGAAGATGGTCTCTTCAAAATAACTCAGGTGACAAAAAAAGAAAAATGAATTAAAAATAATGAGGAAAATCTAAGAGAGATAACTGACAACCTCAAGCATTCTAACATCTGAATTGTGGGTATTCCAGAAAGGAAGGAGAAAGGAAAAGGTATTGAAAACCTATTCAAGGAAATAATCATAGAAAACGTCCCAGGTGTAGGGAGAGATGCAGACATTCAGATCCAGGAAGTTCAAAGGTCCCTAAAAAGATTCAATGCAAAAAGATCTTCTCCAAGGCACATTATAGTCAAATTTGCAAAGCTCAAAGACAAAGAGGGAATTCTAAAAGCAGCAAGAAAAAAACACCAAGTCATCTATAAGGGAACCCTGATCAGACTAACAGCAGACTTCTTAACTGAAACTGTACAGGCCAGAAGAAAGTGAAATGATATATTCAAAATAATAAAAGAAAACAATTGCCAGCCAAGAATTCTTTACCCAGCAAGGCTCTCCTTCAGAAATGAGGGAGAAATAGTATATTTCCCAGACAAACAAAAATTGTGGGAGCTCACCAGTACACAACCAGCCTTGCTAGAAATTCTCAAGGGAGTCCTTCATCTAGAATATGAATAATGATAATCACTATCATGAATAAACAAGAAAGAGTAAAACTCAGTGTTAAAACATAAATGCCACAGAAAAAGAGAAAGAAGCTAAATCATGCCACCTCAAATTTCCAGCTAACATTGAAGAAGAGAAATAAAAGGGGAAGTAATTATCAAAAGATATTTAAATCATCTAAACAAAAAGCAATTAAATGACAGGAATTAAACAATACCTGTCAATAATTTCCCAAAATGTGAATGTATTAAACTCCCCATTCAAAAGACACAGACTGATTGGATTAAAAAGCTAACCCAAGTATATGCTGTCTTCAAGAAACCCATCTCACCTACAGAGACACACACACACTAAAAGTGAAGGGATGGAAAAAGATATGCCATGCAAATGGAAACCCAAAATGGGCAGGAGTAGATATTCTTATATCAGATAAAACAGACTTTAAAACAAAAAAACATAAAAAGAGACAAGGTAGGCCACTATGTAATGATAAAAGGATCTATCAAGCTAGAAGACATAACAATCCTAAGTATGTATACACAAAATACTGGCACACCCAGATATATAAAGCCATCACTCTGAGACCTAGAGAAAGAAATAGGCCCTGGTATATTAATAGTGGGTGACCTGAACACCCTACTCTCAGTATGGAACAGATCTTCCAGGCAACAAATCAACAAAGAAATGTAGGATTTAAACTGCACCTTAGGCCAATGGGACCTGGTAGATATATACAGGACATTTCAGCAAACAACTAAAGAATATACTGTCTTCTCATCAGCACATGAAACATTCTCCAGGATAGACCACATATTAGGTCACAAATCTAGTCTTTGCAAATCTAAAAAAATTAAAATCATTCCAAGTATCTTTTGAGACCACAATGGACTAAAACTGGAAATTAATAACAAGCAAAACTCTGGAAACTATAAAAATACATGGAAACTAAACAATAGGCTCCTGAATGACCTGTGGGTCCAAGAAGATATTAAGAGGAAATCTAAAAAATTCTTGAAAATAATAAAAATAAAGACATCATGCCAAAACCCATGGGATACTGCAAAAACAGTGCTAAGAGGGAAATTTATTGCAATAAAAGCTTATATCAAAAGAGTGGAAAGACTTAAATGACCTACCACTACACCTAAAAGAACTAGAAAAACAACAGCAATCCAACCCTGAGGGTGGTAGATGGAAAGAAATAATTAAGATCAGAGCAGAACTAAATGAAATAGAGACCCAAAAAGCAACAGGAAAGATCAACAAAACAAAAAGTTGGTTTTTTGAGAAGATAAATAAAATAGACAAACTATTAGCTAGATTAACAGAAAAGAAAAGAAGGGAGAAGACCCAAATAACGAAATTCGGAAATGAAAAGAGAAACATTAAAACCGATACCACAGAAATATGAAGAATCATTAGAGACTTAACAACAGTGTATCAACAAATATGAAAATCAGGATAAATTTCTGGACACATACAAACTACCCAGACTGACTTAAGAAGAGATAGAAAACCTGAACAGACCAATAACAAGCAACAAGATCAAAGTGGTAATCAGTAAACCTCCAACAAAGAAAAGCAGAGGTCTGGATTGCTTTACAGCAGAATTCTATCAAACCTGTAAAGAGGAATTAATACTAATTCTCCTCAAACTGTTCCAAGAAATTGAAACAGAAGCCACTCTTCCATACTCATTCTATGAGGCCAACATAACTCTGATACCAAAACCAGATAAAGACACAACAAAAAAAAAGAAAATTACAGGCCAATATCCTTGCTGAGCATAGAGGCAAAAATCCTCAACAAAATATTAACAATCAGAATACAGCAATACATTAAAAAAATTACACATCATGATCAAATGGGATTCATCCCAGGGATGGAAGGATGGTTCAACATATGAAAGTCAATAAATGTGATATATCGTATTAACAAATTAAAGGACAAAAACCATATGATTATCTCAATAGATGCTGAAAAAGCATTTGACAAAATTCAACATCCCTTCATAATAAAGACTCTCTTCTAGGTGTAGAAGGAAATTATCTTAACAATAAAAGCCATTTATGACAAGCCCACTGCCAGTATCACTCTTAGTGGGAAAAAAACTGAAGGCTTTTCCCTTAAAAACAGGAACAAGACAAGGATACTCACTCTCACCACTTCTGTTTAACATAGTATTGGTGATTACTAACCAGAGCAATCAGGCAAGAAAAAGAAATAAAGGGAATCCAGATTGGAAAAATACTCTCTTCTAGGTATAGAAGGAAATTATCTTAACAATAAAAGCCATCTATGACAAGCCCACTACCAGTATCATTCTTAGTGGGAAAAAAACTGAAGGCTTTTCCCTTAAAAACAGGAACAAGACAAGGATACTCACTCTCACCACTTCTGTTTAACATAGTATTGGTGATTACTAGCCAGAGCAATCAGGCAAAAAAAAGAAATAAAGGGAATCCAGATTGGAAAAGATAAAGTCAAACTGTCCCTATTTGCAGATGACATGATACTATATGCAGAAAAACCTAAAGACTCTATCAAAAAACTCTTAGAGCTGGTTAATAATTTCAGTAACTTTCAGGATACAAAATAAATGCCCCCAAATCAGTTGCATTTATATTCTCCTATAATGAACTAGCAGAAAGAGAAATCAAGAAAGTAAGCACATTTACAACAGTCACACACAAAAATAAAATACCTAAGTATCAATTTAACCAAGGAGGTGAAAGATCTCTTCAATGAGAACTACAAAACACTACTGAAAGAAATTAAAGACACAAAAAGATGGAAAGATATCCCATGCTCTTGGAATGGGAGAATTAACATTGTGAAAATGTCTATATGACCCAAAGTAATCTACAGATTCAATGCGATCCCTATCAAAATACCAATGACATTCTTCACAAAAGTGGAAAAAATAATCGTAACACTCATATGGAACAACAAAAGACCCTGAATAGCCAAAGCAATCCTGAGCTAAAAAAATAAAGCCAGAGGTATAACACTACCTTACTTCAAATTATACTACAAAGCCATAGTAACCAAAACATCATGGTACTGGCATATACATAGACACTCACACCAGTGGAGCAGAATAGAGAATGCAGAAATCATCCCTCAGGTTTGCAGTTATCTGATATTTGACAAAGCCAACAAAAACCTACACTGGGGAAAAGACTGCCTCTTCAATAAGTGGTGCTGGGAAAATTGTATATCCATATGCAGAAGAATGAAACTAGACAAGCATCTCTCACCATATACTAAAATCAACTCAAAATAGATTAAAGACTTAAGTGTAAGACATGAAACTGCAAAATTACTAAGGGAAGATATAGGTGAAAAACATCAGGAACTAGGTCTTGGCACAGATTTTATGAACATGAGCCTGAAAGCACAGGCAACAACAACAACAAAAATAAACATATGGGACTATATCAAATTAAAAAGCTTCTGCACAGCAAAAGAAACAATGAACAGAGTGAAACACAACCTACAGAGTGGGAGAAAATTTTTGCTAACTATGCATATGACAAGGGATTGATATCCATAGTATACAAGCAATTACCCAGTAAAACAACAAATAACCCAATTAAAAAATGGTCAAATGAGCTGAATAGACATTTTTCAAAGGAAGACATAAATGGCAAACAGGTACATGAGAAAACTTCAGTATCACTAGTCATCAGGGAAATGCAAATTAAAATCATATTGAGATATCACCTCACCCCAGTTAGACTGGCTATAATCAAAAAGATGGAGAATAACAAATGCTGCCAAGGGTGTAGAGAGAAGGGAACACTCCTGCACTGTTGGTGGGACTGTAAATTAGTACAACCACTGTGGAAAACAGTATGGAGATTTCTCAAACAACTACAGATTGATCTTCCATATGATCCAGCAATCCCACTTCTGGGTATATACCCAGACAGATGGAAATCACATGTTGAAGGGATACTTGCACTCCCACATTCATCGCAGCCCTGTTAACAATAGCCAAGATATGGAACCAACCTTAATGTCCATTGATAGATGATTGGATAAGGAAAATGTGGTATATATACACCGTGGAACACTGCTCTGCCATAAAAAAATGAAATTCTCTCAATTGCAACAACATGGATGAGCTTGAAGAAATTTATGTTGAGTGAAATAAGCAAAGCACAGAAGGATAAATACCACATGTACTCATTCATAAGTGGGAGCTAAGAAAGAAAGAAAGAAGAAAAGAAAGACCACAGTGGTGTGCTAGACATCCAGGGGTGGCAAGCATACCTAGGGATACAAAGTTGAGTGGGAGAAGGGGGGCATGGGAAGGAAGGCTGGAGATAATTAGGTGGGGGACACAGGGTATATTCGCAATTTGTAGTAACGGGCATGCTGTCAGTATGGATCTGGCTGTCACATCTTGGGCATGAGGGATGACAATCAGTTTTGTATCTCATGAATATTCATAACCAGTAAAAAAAAGTGCTATACCAAAAAAAAAAAAAAAACACAAAAACCATCATAATTTACAGGAAACAACTCAAAATGGATTAAATGGATTAGAGACTGAAATAAAAGACTTTAAACCATAAAACCCTAGAAGAAAACATATGGGAAACCTTGACATTGGTCTGGAAAGTAATTCTTTGTCTCTCAAAACACAGGCAACAAAATCAAAAATAGACAAGTGGGATTACATTGCACTAAAAAACTTCTGTACATCAGAGAAAAGAATAAACAGAGTGAAAACGTTAATTTCATTTGTCAAATTGGCTAAGCTAATGAGCTTATTGTTTGGTCAAACACCAGTGTATATCTTACTGTTCAAGTATACTTTTAAATATGATTAACATGTAAATCAGTAGATATTGATCAAAGCAGATTAAAATTCACAGTAAGTTTCTGGATATGACACTGACATCACAGGCAAAAAACCAAAAATAGACAAAGGGGACTATATCAGTCTAAAAAGTTTTTGCCCAGAAAAGAAACAATCAAGAGGGAAACAGAAACCTACAGAATTGTAGAGTATATCTGCAAATATGATAAAGGCTTAATATCCAAAATACATAAAAGGAGTTCAAACAACTCAACAGCAAACAAAACCAAATATGCTGATTAAAAAAAATAAACAAACAACCTGAGTAGATCTAAATATATTTCTCAGAAAAAGACAAATGGCCAAAAGATATATGAAAAGGTGCTCAACATCACTAATCATCAGGGACATGCAAATTAAAACCACAATGAGATAGCACCTCAGGCCTGTTAGAATGGCTGTTATCAAGAAGACAAAAGGTAACTAGTACCTGCAAGGATATGGAAAAAAGGGAACACTCTTACATTGTTGGTGAAAGGTAAATTAGTACAGCCGTTATAGAAAACAGTATGTAGGTTCCTCAAAAAACTAAAAATAGAACTATCTTATGATTCAGCAACCACACTTCTGGTTATACATCCTTAGGAAATAAAATCAGTATACTGAAGAAATATCTGCACTTCCTTGTTCACTGTGGCGTTATTCAAAGCAGCCAGGATATGAAAACAACTTAAATGTCTGTCAATGGATGAAAGAATAGAGAAAATTTGGTATATATATCTGACACAGACAGAAATTAAAATATATAAAAATATGTCTGTGTGTCTAGGTAGAAAGATGCATGCAGATAGACAGACAGACAGCTAGATAGGTACAACAGAATACTATTCAGCCTTTAAAAAAAAGAAAATTTTGCCACTTGTGACAACATAAATGAACCTGGAGGGCATTACGTTAAGTGAAATAAGCCAAATGCAAAAAGATAAACACTGCATAATCTCACTTATATGTGGAACATAAAAATGTCAAACTCATAGAAAGAGAATAGAATGGGGAGAGGACAGTAGGGGGAAAGGTTGGTCAAGGGGTACAATATTTCAGTTATGCAAGATGAATAAGTTCTGGAAAAGCTGCTGTAACAGCAAAAAAGTAATAAGTATAAGGTATGGGCATAAAAACTTTAACAATTTTGTTTTTCAATTTTGGCTGTCAACATTAGTACAAGCTCAATAAAAGTAGCAAAAAGATAAGAAAATAAAAAGTTCCTTCTCATCCTTCCTGTTTCAAGTATGGTCTCTTCTTTTAAGGCTTCCCTAGTGACCCTAGATAGACCTAGGCATTGTCCTCCCTATACTTCTTCTGACTTTATGCACACCTACTTTCATTACTGCACTTCTCATATTGGGCTGTGTTATTGCCATGATTTTCTCCCCACTACACTGTAACAGCCCTAGGTAAATATCATGATTTCTCTTTTTATATGTTCAGGACTTAGCACCATACCTAGCATAATGCAGAAGCTCGATATATGTTAGTTGAAAGAATGAATTAATAGGCTGCATGATTTACTCATAATTGTTGCTGATATTTACCTGATTCATAGAGGTAGTTTGATCTCTTGGATGGTTTTTCATTCCAATCAGCATTTGTCTCCTTCTACATAATTCAGAAAAATAAAACTGATCCCCAAAGATTTCTTCTAGAATTTTAACATCAATTATTTCTATATTTAAAATAAAGAAACTGAAAGTTTTGAAAATTTCTTAAATGTATAAGAAATGCACACATTTTTTATGTTCATATTACACCTATTATTTACAAAATTCAAAAGTTTGTAACTGTATCAGAAGGTGTCTACAAGACCACCCATACACTGGTGATTTGCTGACTTAGGAAATCAGCATATAGTTGTACTCACATCTAAGATTTATTATGGTAAAATGGATACACAATAGCCTAAGTAAGAGAAAAAGACACAGGCTAAATCTGGAGAAATCCATGCACAGTCTTCCTTGTGCTCTCTTTTCTATGAGAGGACACACTTGAGGGTGCTCTTTTCTCCAATAAAAATACGGTAACACAGAAACCCAGCACTCAAAGTTTTTATTGAAGTGGGGTCATGTAGAACTCTTTACCTTGGCACATGCCAAAATTCCAGATTCCCAGAAGAAAAGCGGGTATTTAGTAAGAATCACATTGTTTGCACAGTCTAGGCACAGTGAACCACTCTTTTCAGTATCAAATCAGTGTAGAAAACTTCCCAGTCAAGTTCCCAGACACCAGCCAAAGCAGTATCAAGCTTGGTTATTACCTCTTTTCTGCACAGTAGTACTCACTGGTATCCTAAAGTTAACAATCTGATTAGCAAGCGAGTTAATCAAGTCAATGGGAAAAAAGGTTTGTTTTTCAACAAAGCAAACAATAGGAGTACAGTTTAAGTAGAGCTGGAAGGCAGAGAACAGATTCTCTGAATTATTGCCACATGGATGTGGCTCTCTAGACTTATCCCAGAATTCAGCATAATCTGGGAAGCAGATTAATAGCAGTGTAATAGATTTTTTTCCTAGGTATGAGAGTTGAAAACAGGCCATCAAAAATACATTTTCTGACAGTGGTACACTGTGTATACCATAAAACAGAATACAATACTTATAATTGCTCATTCTATTTAAATACTTAAAAATGCTCATTCTTATTATAAATTAGATATTTGGGGACATTTGGTACTCATTTGAGATTAATATGGATGGCAAAGTTAATAGTACATCCATTACACTAAAAAGATCAGTAATAAAATTTAGACACAGTTTTTTAAAAAGTTCTTTTCTTCTTCTAAGTATAGGGCATAGCTTTTGAAATATGTCAAGCAATATGACCACTTTAAATGTCAACAATGTTAAGAAATTTCTTTTTGTGACTCTTAGCATATTTAATGTGGCTACTGACATACTAGAGCAGTGAATTAAGGCCAGTATACACTTGCCAAGTGTTTAAAATAAAAATGCACCACAGAGAAACATATTTCAGTAAGCATACTACTTTTTAGGAGTTACGTGTAATTTAGTCTGCCAGTTATGCTGCATTATTAGACATGGAAAAGTATGCCATGTTCTACCTTAATCGTAGAAAACTCATTTGGAAATAATTCAGTAAATTTCCACTTTATTGAAATTTATTTTAAACCATGTTAATTCCTTAGCACAGTTCAAACAGTTAATACCATGCCAATAATGGAACCAAGGATATAGATTTGATTCCTACAATAACAAGTTGGCAACCCACAGAGAAATCCTATTTTATGTACACGGACTTTTGCTGGTCACTTTCCAACAGCAGGTAACTGATCACTGATCAAAATGTACTGAATCAATACTAGTAGAAGCCCAACCAAAGAAGTCCAATTTGATACTTCCTCTAAGTCTGCAGGTACATACTGTGAACTACCTTCTTGTGGCTTACATTTTTTAGGCAGACTGCCCTTGGGATATTAAAATCTTATGACGGTATGATTAGTTTCAGGGAATAAAGCTGTTCTGCATGGTCACTTAAAAATGACATTTTTGTATGCCAGTGATGATCATAAGACCATATCTCATTTATTCTGTTTGTATTTGGAGTAAAAAAACATATTACATACCTCTACTTTTGGAGGATCCAAAAGTGACCGTGATCTGGTAACATTTCTTGTGGGTGATGTTTGAACTGAAATAATTGAATCTCGAGCTGACTTGTTTATAGCGCCTAGAGAAAAAAAGAGATATCTTTAAATATGAGAAGTTAATATTGCTGGAACAAGGGTGAATATTAACTTATAGGATTGCTCCAATATTCTCCCTGCTGAGCTACCACAAATGACAGGAATTACCACAATAAGGGATTTATTTGAATTAAAGAACTATCTCCAAGAATAGCATGACTTTTCGATGTTCACTGCCTACAAATTTTCAGTGGTTCACCATTACCTTCGGAAACAAATCTGAAATCCTTAACCTCTTAATTTATTATGCCAACTTAATCTTCTGCTGCTAAGTATAGCCCACTGCCAGAATTAACTGTTTTCATTCAGTAGGCAATGAGAAACCACTCATGACTTGAATAGGGGAATACACGAAGCTATGTTTTAGGAAGATTGCTGTCACAGAAAAATGCATGGTGGATCAAAAAGAGGAAAAATTGCAGAAACATTACTCGGTAGTCAAGAATAGAGGATATAAGGAGAGGAGCTGTGGAAAAAGAAAGGAGTGGAGGACAAGATAAATTAAAGAGGTACATTAGACAGAAAGTGGCAACTTTTCTGGAAGTTGTGAACTATAAGAGGAAGAATCAAAGATAGTTCAGGTTTTTTGCTTCAGTAAAAATAGGAGGATTAGGAAGATAAAAAATTTGGTTTTGTATTGTATTTGTGGTAGTCATTAGGTGGATGGAGATGTCTAGCATTTTCTGTGTGTATGTAGGATTGCGTAGGAGTATTTTAGTGACTTGCAGCAATCTAAAATGGCAAAAAAAAGTCTTAGGTAATTAAACTCATTTAAGGGGAAAAATTTCATTTAAGGGGAAATGGGAAATAGGATGTACTGTTTGTCGGGAATTGATGGTATTTAAGTATGGGGATATTCCAGGGGACAGTTCTCATTATTGCAACCTGCAGCAGGGACCCTAATTTTTCCACACTATGCAAATTCCAAAAGGCACATTCATCCAGCAATCACTCAAATGTATAGGCTAATTATAATATCTATATTCATAAACAATGTATATAATCCTTTATTTTCAGAATCAGCATAACATTTATAATCAGGTAAAACAATTTTAAAACTATATGATGAAACTGTAATTATGCACCTAATAATGAAATTATAAATACTTTTTTATTTTCTTACCTTTATTATCAAAAATACTTGATTTTTTACTTATTACTCCATCTCTCTGTATGGTACAACGTTAAAGAGAAAAACATTCATTAGTATCATTAGTTACTGTACTTCCTAAAGAGATTTGCCCTCTCTATCAATTAACCAAATAAATAAAGATTTTTTTTTCCCCATTTTACCTCCTAACTCTATCATAAAAATTGCTTCAGGGACAATACATATTATGAATCTCTTAGGGTACCTTTCACAGGATCTCAAATTTTAATAGATCAAAACCATCCGAGCTTACTGTGCAGTAATGTACAAACTTACTCCTACTCCAATAGTCCATATTTTGTTTAAAGGCATGGTAATCCATTCAATGGTTGTTTTTAAACAGTTTAGAGTCATTCAATTTGTCTCAGAGATATCCAATTCAACCCATTCATATCTAATACAATCCAATGTAATGCTTATTGAAAACACTGCTTTGAACGGAAATAAAATTAATCATTTTAGACTTATTTTATTGTAATAACATTTTTTTCTGTGTTTGTTACCCCACTAGACAATGAGTCCTCAAGGGAAATGATTGTGTCTTATTCATCTTGGTATTCTACGTGACCCAATTTATTTCCTCATTTTTCTTCCTCTTGGCTTAGCACAGTGCCTAGTCAATAGCATGCACTTAATAAATACCTAGCCATTGTTTTCATTATAATTGCTAAATGTCTATTTGGATTAGTTTCTGCTAAATTGCATAGTGCATTTATTACAAAGCTGACTCAACACCTTCTCTGCCTAGGAAGGAGATCGGGTCTCATGAATAGAACTCAGTATCTCTAATCAATCAGTACCATGCTAGTGAAGGAGATAGCTTATAGAAGTAAAGTTAAATAGATAAATTAATAAGCACTGTATAAAAGTTTAAAATATAATTTTATACCTTTTGTTCTGTACCATTATCCTGTACATCTCGCTGATAAACTGAAGTTATTGATTTTTTCAAAACATTCTTTGAGCTACACTGAGATTGATGAACAGCATTTGCTGCATTTGCTCCTAAAAGTAAATGAAAGAGAAACTCTAGTTTTTTTAAACAACTTTATTGAAGTGTAAATGAGGTACAATAAATTGTACTGATTTATATTTAATTAATTTTGAAACATATATACAACTGTGAAACCATCACAGCAATCAAGATAACATTTTGATTACTCCTAAAAATTTTCTTATACATCTTTGGAATCCATCCATCTCTCTATTCCCATTCCCAGACAGTGATCTGTACCTCTCAAGCTTAGTTTGTTTGCTTTTTCTAGAATTTTATATGAATGGAATAATATAGTGTGCACTTTTGATTTGCCTGGCTTCTTTCACTCAACATAATGTTGCTATATGTTTCAAAGTTTGTTCCTTTTTATTTGGAAGAAGTATTTCGTTGCATGGATATGTAATTTTTTAATACTCTTATCTGTTGATGAACATTTGGATTTCTTCCAGTTTTGCTTTGCTTGAGATAACTGCTTTAGAAATGGAGGATTTGATTTTATTGTCTACATTTAGTAGTCATGGGTCTGGTGTTGCCATAATTGTACATGTTGTAATTACCCTTTGGTGTATTGTAAAAACTGTTCAACTTTTAAAATGCGACCCATGAAGTTTAGAGTTGAATTAACTCAACCTCAGTGATCCTGAAGGTGAAGATAGCTCAGGCTAAGGCACCTGTCTCTCTCTAGGTTTCTGTGTGTTGATGAGACTAAGGAAATTGAATACTCAGGGAGGGAAGATTTTGGACTTTATTTTCTTTAGATTTTAACTGTTAAGGACAAAGGTATTTAACACTTTAATTTTTTCTCTGACATGTAATAATGAGAAGGGAGTCATATTGTTCAGCTTTGAATAGTCTTATGCTTTTGTTAGTGTACTATTAGAGAATGTTTATGTTGTTATTTGGGCTCGGTCTAATCTACTGAACTCAAATGGATATGAATTGACATAGTATGAGATAAGAAATAATAAAGTGATATTTCTATAAGGTTCACAGTGGCTCTGGAGCTAATGTATTTAATTTCTGACATGAAGGATTCAGTTTTGTAAAATAATTTTGAGCATTATAAATTATTTTACAATTTTTAGGTATCCTGTATTTTAAATTTACTAGCAACAGACCCTTCATTTAGTTTTTCTAAAATGATAGTATGTCAAGTTCAAAACACTAAATCAATAACCTAGGGATCAAATTCTGAAAGCCATTGAGGCTGCGCAGTGGGTAAGCATCACTCTAAATCAGTCATTTGACAAAAAAGAACAGAGGATTTTATCTGTAATTAAGTGAAAAAAGCCATCATCAAACTCAGTCTTTCCCCAAATTACTATTTAGTAGTTAATATTTCTAACACAATATCCAATTACCATGTGCTCCTTTATATGCCTTCTGGTCACCAACAGGATAAACTAACTTTATATCACCAGAATTCTTCTTTTTCTTCTTTGCAGAAGCTTAAAGATATATAACAAAATATTTATTTTTAATAATGGTGATGACAGAATTACCCAAGATAAACTATTTATCCTTTCATGCCCAAGAGTAGGAGAGCCATAGGCTAATCTACATGTAAGATTTTGAGGATCAACTGGAGAAATGTGAGATGGGAGAAAGGACAATTATTCTTGAAATATTATCCCTTCAAGTTAAAAGATATATTTGAAGGAAGAGAATTTTCTTCTGGCAGAAAGGAAAATCTGCACCTGGTTCCTCTGGAACATATCATTTCCTCTCTGTGGAGAAACATAGTGACTGGACTAAAGACCCACCAGCCCACAGTGACTACTGCAGTTCTTGGATGTGCTTTATAGCCAGGCATAAGCAAATACTTCAAAAAGTTCATATGAATAAGTAATATAAATCTTTCCATAAGCTTTTTGAAGTACCCTTATATATTTATATATATATATATATATATATATATATATATATATACCTATCTCCATATATCCCTTCTTTGTGATAGAGGTAATTATAGTTTTTTTTTTCTAACTATTTAGGTGGGCAGAGGATCCTCATTGCACGTGTGCTCAATGGGTTTTCATTAGAGATGTAAAATGTGAGAAAGTAATCTGTCTCTCCACTCACTGATCACTGGAACAGTTTCTTCTGATATTCCCTTTCTCTCTCTTTTCTCTCTGTCCCTCTGGAAGTTGTTTACTTGTTGGAAGATGAAAATGTTACTATAGTGGTATAATTGGATTTCATTTATAAAATAGGCATATTTATTCTTCTGTTACTTTGTTAATATAAATTAAATTCATTTATATTCTACTTCTTCAAAAGAGGATTTTAGGTAACAAATGCTTAAGGTATCTACTTGAAACTCTTTTCATACCACATGAGAAAGTGAAGATACAGGAATGTAACTAAATGTAACTAAAGTTACTTTTTTTTATCTGAGGCATGATATTACTATCATTGCCTCGATAAAAATAAATACATTGAATTAATCCATTTAGCAAACATGTATTTAGTACATATATTTCACTTGGTGCTCTGTGAAACACAAAGTTGGGTGTTTACTATCATGAGTGATTAAGACAGTAGGAAGAATATAAGTGTATAAAGAATGGTACGAACTACTAAACAGATTCAAAGGAGAGGGATCTTCCAATTAGGGATTATTAAGAAAGATGTTATAGAGTGTAATTTCCAGTGGGACTTAAAGAATTATAGACTTTTGATAGATGGAGACAGTGGGCAGGTCATTATAGGCTGAGAAATGTGGATAAAGAGAAGCACAGAAGTAGGAAAGTTAACCTGTGTTTTAGAAATGGTCAGTAATCTCATTTGATTGAACAATAAAATAAATGAAATGCTTACTATGTTCTAGAACTTTTGGGCTCTTTATAGGAATTATTTAGGAGTATTATCATTGTTTTCAGATGATAAAACTGACTCAGAAAGGTTAAATAATTTGCCCAAGCCACTTACATGGCTAGAAAATAATAAAGTAGGACTTGAACTTCAGCAGTCTGGTTCCAGAGCCTGTGCCCATCACCCTTAGATTAGCTGTTTTCTTCAAGGATGTAGTGTGAAATAAAGTTAAACAGGTTAGGACTGGACTCTAGATGCTGACGAATTTGCTTAGTAGTCTGAGCTTTACTTAATGGGTAACAGTTTTGAAGGCAGGAGAAGAAACCATCAGAACAGAGTTCTAAGTATAATTAGGCAGAAGTACACACAATGAACTTGAGGTAGGTAAAAATAAGAGCCAACAGAGACTAGTTAGTAATCTCCTAGAGTGACACAGGTAGGCTCTTACCTATAAATAGGGTTGATGGGGCAGAAATAGGATTGATGGCGCACTGTGTTGATAGCTGAATGGAGATAATCATGTTCTTTCCTGTTACTACATAGCCACAGATAATTAAAACAAGTCTACATTTTTGCATTCTGGCCATGAAACTTTAGCTAATATCAGATAGGAAAAACTCACTATAATTTTATAATGTTATGATTAAAAGGAAGCTGGGAGAGATTGGACATAGCAAAATTGTGGCTCTGTGTTTCTCCTTTTAAACTTTCTTCATTTCTTTCTCTTTTCCTTCTGTCCCCTCCTTCCCTACTTCCTCCATCCCATTTTCTCTTCCTTCTTTTTTTTTCCTGGTACTGTCTGCTCTGAATGGTTGGCAACATAGATAGAACACCAGTAGAACACCATGATGTTGTATAAGAGCAATTGTCTTACATACAAGTTTTTCAAGTTTCATTAATAACAAATGCATTATTTTAATATAGTAAAGTTGGTAAGAAATGCAGTACAGGCAAGATTTTCTCCCGAGCCACTTGATAAGATTGTTTAGATTTGTTATAATTTTCATACGTGTCTACTTTCCAACTTGAACTATAACGGGGATATGCCTAAAACAATGGCTGGCAGAAAGTGGATAGCGAGTGTAAACACACGGAGTATTACAAAGGATTTTATGCAGATAATCATTTCTTATTTAGCTATATCATCTTTTAATGTTCTCACGTTCACAGTAGGTTCCATCTTGTCCTCTGTATTCAAATGTATTTTTTCCAATATCTTCTCCTTTAAAGCCAGTATCTTGCATTTTTTGTAAATGATAAGCCATTTTTTTCTCTAGAAGTGCTTGTTTCTGAAATATTAAAGAAAATATATTGGATATTATCAACTTTCTGTTAAGAAATACACAACGAAAATATATTTAAAATTTGACAGTGTATTAAAAATGGACATCATTCTTGTCTTGTGACTTATAAAGTTGCACTGAATACAAAAATGGGAGGGTAATAAGGGATAAATTTCTATTTGTGATCAAACATGAAGAATATATTTAACACTCAGATGCAATTTACTCACTGGACACCTTCAAAGAGCTAGTCCAGTTTCTGATCAGATAGGGTCTCTTATCCATAGCTATCCTAGTAAGTTTAAGCAATTTCTCAATCATCTTCAATTGGGATATTCCTGAGTGGCTAACCAAAAGCCATTCAGGTCCACCATAGGTAAACAAAACATAACACATGAAATATAACTTCCCTTTGTGAATTTCTGGGCTAGTATTAACTCTGGGTGCACCAGATAGGAGATTACTACACAGAAAAATAACCCATAGATCCTCAGAGGGTTAAGTGGAATATTCAGCAAGAAAATGGTTCAACACATGCATGTAAGGAAACTACCCAAGACGACAGAAAGGACCATCCTAAAGGATTAGAGAGAACAGTGCTTGGCACCCACCTAGGGATCGAAATTATGTATTATCTTACCAGCCATACAGAAAAACTTCATGAGTCACAGGGCATTAGGTAGAGTACTAAGATGGGTCTTGTCTCAGTAGTAGGGAATAACAGTTCCGGATTAAACATGGTTCTGGCCTCATTGAACAAATCTTAAATAGCAAGACCTGCATGATCAAACTGTTTTCAAATAAATTATCTACATCCAAAAAAAACCCTAAAGAATATTTACAGGAATATAAAAATATTCAGTACATGAAGTAAAATTCACAATATCTGGCATCCAATCAAAAAAATCAGTCATGTAAGGAAGCAGCAAAATTTGACCCATAAAAAGAAGTAAATAAATCAATTAAAATAGACCCAGATACGACACAAATGTTAGAATTAAAGACAAGAATATTACTATAGTTAATATAACTGAATTCTGTATGTTTACATAGTAAAGAGGAGACATGGAACACATAAAAATGACCAAAGTCAATTTTATAATATGTGATATGAGTAATACAATGGATATGTTAATGGCAAAGTAGACATTGCAGAAGAGATTAGTTACTGTGAATTCAGCATCAGAAACCTTCTGAAAAGAAACACTGAGAGAGAAAAATAATGGGAAAAATGAAAAGAGTTTCAGTGAGATGAGGGACAACTTCAAGTAGACTATATACCTATAGAGAGGAAAAAGAAGATAGAATAAATATTTGATAATAATGACCCAAAATGTCCTAAAATTGACAAAAAAAAAAAAACAAAAAAACAAAAAACCATAAACTCATAGGTTCAGGAGTCCCCCCTCCAAAAAAATGCACAGAAAAAAAAAAAAAAGAAAATTTCACCAAGACATACAATAATACAATTTCTCAAAGTCAGTGATGAAGATTTTAAACATTTCCAGGGGAAAAAAAGTTATATTACATAGAAAAGAAAACTGCAGACCAATGTCTCTGATGAACATAGATGCAAAAATCCTCAATAAAATACTAGCAATCAGGATACAGCAACACATAAAAAAAGTTATACACCATGATCAAGTGGGATTCATTTCAGAGATGCAACAATGGTTCAACATACACAAGTCAATAAATGTGATACACCACATCAACAAACTCAAAGACAAAAAACCATATGATTTTATCTATAGATGCAGAAAAAGCATTCAACAAAATTCAATATCCCTTCAGATAAAGACTCTCAGCAAATTAGGTATAGAAGGAAAGTATCTCAACACAGTAAAAGCCATCAAAGACAAGCCCACAGCCAATATCGTCTTGAATGGTGAAAAACTGAAGACTTTTTCCTTAAGAACAGGAACAAGAGAAGGATGTCCACTCTCATCTCTACTATTTAATATAATATTGGAAGTACTACACAGAGAAGTCAGGTAAGAGAAAGAAATAAAGGACATCCAGGGCCGAGCCCGTGGCGCACTCGGTAGCGTGCTGCGCTAGCAGCGCGGCGACGCTCCCTCCGCAGGTTTGGATCCTATATAGGAATGGCCGGTGCACTCACTGGCTGAGTGCCGGTCGCGAAAAAAGACAAAAAAAAAAAAAAAAAAAAAAAAAGAAATAAAGAACATCCAGATTGTAAAAGACAAAGTCAATTTTCCCTATTTGCATATGACATGATCTTACATATAGAAAAACCTAAAGATTCTATCAAAAAACTCTTAGAGCTGATTAATAATTTCAGTAAGGTTGCAGGACACAAAGTTAATGCCCCCAAATCAGTTGTGTTTATATTTTTGAATAATGAACTAACAAAAAGTGAAATCAAGACAGCAAGCCCATTTCCAATAGCCATCAAAAAAAAAAAAAAAAAAACCTAGGAATTAATTTAACCAAGGAGATGAAAGATCTCTACAATGAGAACTACAAATCACTACTGAAAGAAATTAAATAAGACATAAAAAGATGGGAAGATATTCCATGCTCTTGGGTTGGAAGAATTAACACTCTGACCATGTCCATACTACCAAAAGTGATCTATAGATTCAAGGGAAAATATAGGGGAAACACTTCAGGAAGTAGAACTGAGCAAAGACTTTATGAACAAGAGCCCCAAAGCACAAGCAACAAAAGAAAAAAAATCAATAAATGAGATTATATAAAACTAAAAGGCTTCTGCACAGCAAAGGAAACAATCAACAGAGTGAAATGACAACATACAGAACAGGAGAAAACATTTTCAAACTATACATCTGACAAGGATTTAATATCCAGAATATATAAGTAACTCAAACAACTTAACAGTAAAAAAACAAATAACCAAATTAAAAAATGGGTAAAGGAGCTGAATAGACATTTTTCAAAAGAAGACATACAAACGGCCAACAGGTACTTAAAAAAAATGCTCAACATCACTAATTATCAGGGAAATGCAAATTAAAACCACACTGAGATACCATCTCATCCCTTAGACTGGAAATTATCAAAAAGATGAGAATAACAAATGCTGGCAAGGATGTGGAGAGAAGGGAACACTCATGCACTGCTGGCAGGACCGTAAATTAGCACAGCCATGGAAAACAATATGGAAGCTTCCAAACAGCTATAGATAGATCTATCATACAATACAGCAATCCCACTTGCGGGTACATACCCAAAGGAATGGAAATCATCATGTTGAAGGGATACCTGCACTCCCATGTTTATTGCAGCTCTATTTACAATAGCCAAGATATGGAAGCAGCCTAAGTGTCCATTGACAGAAGACTGGATAAGGAAAATGTGGTATATATAAACCATAGAATACTACTCTGCCACAAAGAGAATGAAACTCTGCCATTTTCAGAAACATGGATGAGCTTGGTGAAGATTATGTTAAGTGAAATAAGCCAGGCACAGAGGGAAAAACACCACATGACCTCACTCATAAGTGGAAGCTAAGAGAGAAAGTAGGAAGAAAAGAAAGACCGCAGTGGTGCACTGGACTTGTAGAGGGAGAGAGCATACATAGGGTTGCTGGGGGAGTGAGGGGGGTGGGGGGAGGGAGGTTGGGGATTAGTTGGGTGGGGGATTTGGGGAATAATCACAATTTGTGGTAATGGGCATCCTGATACTATTGATCTCACCATTACATCCTGGGCACATGTGGTGGCGGTCAGCTTTGTATCCCATGAATGTGCATAATCAATAAAATAAAATAAAAAACTAAAAACAAAGATCCAAATAAGGTCTTAAATGTAAAAAAAGAAAAATGATTTGTTATGCTAACATTAATTGAAAGAAAGCTGGAGAGGCAATATTAATAATACACAAGGTAATATCAGAGCAAAGAATATTACCAGGGAAAAAGAAGGTATTTGCATAATGATAAACCAAACATTCCTAACCATTTATGCACCTGATAACCAAGATTCAAATAAATAAAACAAAAACTCATGTAAATGCAAGAAGAAATAGACAAATCTAAAAATAGAGTTAGAGACTTTAATAAATTTCTCTCAAAAATTGAGCTATAATTCAGAAGATCTGAACAGCTCTACCAATGAACTTGATATCTAATGAACATTTATAAATACTCCACACAACAACAGTAGAATACAAATTTTTTAAATTGTACATTTTAATTGACTAAGAATGATCATATTTAAAGATGATAAAATGTCTCAATATATTTAAAAGGACACTGTAAGTAATAAATTTCATTTTTTTAATAATTTACCCAGTTCCAGGAATTCTGTTATAAGCAACAGAAATGGACTAACACAATCACATTCTCTTATCTTTGCTTTTGTTGCCTGAGCTTTTGAGGTCTTATTCATAAAATTTTCTCAGTCCTATGTCCTAGGGCATTTCCCTGTGTTTTATTCTAGAATTTTTATAGTTTCAGATCTTACATTTAAGTCTTCAATTCATCTTGAGTTGATCTTTTACACATTGAGAGAAGGGGGTCTAGTTTCATTCTTCTACACACAGATATCTAGTTTTCTGAGCACCATTTATTGAAGAGGCCATCCTTTCCCCAGTGTGTTTTTGGTGCATTTGTCAAAGATCAGTTGGCTGTACGTACATGAATTTATTTCTGGGTTCTCTATTCTGTTCCATAGGTCCATGTGTCTGTTTTAATGCCAAGTACTGTACTGTTTTGGTTACTAAGCTTTGTAGTATATTTTGAAGTCAGGTAGTGTAATGATTCCTGCTTCATTCTTATTACTCAGGATTGCTTTGGCTATTCAAGGTCTTTTGTTGTTCCATATGAATTTTAGAATTGTTTTTTCTATTTCTGTGAAGAATATTATTGGTATTTTGATAGGAATTGCATTGAATCTGTAGATCACTTTGAGCAGTACGGATATTTTCACATTAATTCTACCAATCCATGAGCATAGAATGTCCTCTTTAATTTCTTTTATCAGTGTTTTGCAGTTTTCATTGTAAAACTATTTCACCTCTTTGGTTAAATTTATTCCTAGATTATTTCTTTTTCTTCTTTTTCTTTTCATTCTTCTTTCTTCTTTTCTGCTTTCTTCTTCTTCTTTTTTTTTTTTTTTTTTTTTTTTTGTAACTACTGCATCTGGGATTGCTTTCTTGATTTCTTTTCCAAGTAGTTTGTTGTTGGTGTATACAAACACTATTGATTTTTGTATATTGATTTTGCATCCTGCAACTTTACTGAATTTATTTATCAGTTGTAAGAATTTTATGGTGAAGTCTTTACATTTTTCTGTATATAAAACCACGTCATCTGCAAATAGGGACAATTTAACTTCCTCTTTGCCAATTTCAATGCCCTTTATTCCCATATCTTGCCTAATTGCTCTGGCTAGAACTTCTAACATTATGTTAAATAGGAGTGGTGAGAGTGGGCTCCCTTGTCTTTTTCCTGTTGTTAGAGGAAAAGCTTTCAACTTCTTCCCATTCAGGATGATGTTAGCTATGAGTTTGTCATATATAGTTTCCTTTTCTTTCTCATATGCATATCTGCTGTACTGGTGGGTTTTATTCTTTCTCATGTATTCACAATGGTAGTTATCGCCCTTTTGATTCCAGATGTAGGACTCCCTTGAGGATTTTTTGTAGGGCCAGTCTGGTGATGGTGAATTCCCATAAATTTTGTTTGTCTGGGAAATACACTATTTTTCCTTCATTTCCGAAGGATAACTTTGCTGAGTATAGCATTCTTGGCTGGCAGAGGTGGGGTTTTTTTGTTTTGTTTTGTTTTGTTTTTCCTTTTTCTTTAAGCATTTTGAATATAACTTCCTACTCTCTCCTGGCTTTTAAGGTTTCTGATGAGAAGACTACTGTCAGTTTGAAGAGGATTCCCTTATAGGTAACTTGATGATTTTCTCCTGCTGTTTTTAGAATTCTCTCTTTGCGTTTGACTTTTGACAATTTCACTATAATGTGATTTCAGGGAAGACTTTTTTGAGTTGAGTCTGTTTGGGAATCTTTGAGCCTCTTGCTTCTGGAAAACTGTATCTCTCTGAATGCTTGGGAAATTTTCAGTTGTTATTTTGTTAAATAGGTTTTCAGTGTCTTTTCTTTTTCTTCCCTTTCCAGAACACCCATAATAGGAATGTTTGTTCACTTACAGTTGTCTGATAGATGTCATAGGCTTTCTTCACTTTTTAAAATTCTCCTCTCTCTCTCTCTCTTTCTCTCTCTCTTTCTCCTAGTGGGTTAATTCAAAAGGACTGTCTTCAAGCTCAGAAATTCTTTTTTCTGCTTGTTCTAGTCTGGCCTGTTGCTTAAGCTCTCAGTTGTATTTTTTATTTCATTGAATAAATTCTTCAGTTCCAGGATTTCTGTTTGATTCTTTGTTATGATATCTCTTGTTGAATTTTTCTTTCAGGTCCTGGAATGTTTTTCTGACTTCATTATATTTTTTTGCACTTTGTTGAGTTTCCTAAAGATTATTGTTTGGAATTTCTTTTAGGCACTTCATATGTTTCCTATTATTTGGGGTCTGGTATTGGAGAATTATTGTCTTCCTTTGGGGCTGTCATGTTTCCTTGTTGTTTCATGCTTCTCATGTTTCTGTGTTGATGTCTGAGCATCTGGTGGGGCAGTGCTTCTTCTAATTTTTGGAGTAGTTTTTGAAGGGAGAAATTCTTTCCTGCAGAAGTGCTGTATATTGACAGTCAAGCTGGGAGTTTAGGTTTGGTTCTGGGTGAGTATGGAAGTGTAGTCTTCATGTGACTTCTTCAACTTTATTCAGTCTTGGAGTTGTGGGTACCTTTATGGCCTAGAGGGTGGGATCCTCAGGAGTTTCTTGCTGGAGTGGGTGATACTGGGGAGGATTGTTGAGGCTGTGGGCACACAGGACTGGTACACTCCTGCAACCTTTCTGCTGTGGTGGGAGACTCCAATGGTCTCCCCAAGTTGGGAAGGTATCTGTGTTCCCGGGGGAGGTGGGTGGGCTTTCCAAAACTTCCCCTCTAGGGTAGGTGGATCTAGACAAGTTTACCAGAGACGTGTAGGACTATGTGTACCCAGGAGGGTCTGGCACACTCACTATACTCGTCACATAATAATTCAATAAAACCACAGAAGAAAACATTGATGAAAGCTGATATTCATTACTGATAAAAATTCTCAACAAACTAGCAGAAGAGAATTTCCTCAACCTGCTGAAGGGCATCTGTGAAAAAAACACAGCTAACTTTGTAATTAATAATGACATAGTTAATGCTTTCCCTCTGAGATTAGTAACAAGACAAAGATAGCCACTATTATTGCTTCTGTTTAACTTTACACTAGAGGTTCTATTCAGTGCAATCATGCAAGAAAAAGAAACAAAAGGCATTCACATAGGAATAAATAAAACCGAGTTTATTCGCAGAAAACATAGTTATCTATATAGAATATCAATTGGAATCTAGGAAAAAAAACTACTGTAACTAATAATTGATTTTGTTTTTCTATATACTAAATCAAATAACCAAAATTTGAAATTGAAAAATTAAAATTATAAATGCATAAAAACTATGAATACCTAGGGATGAATCTATCAAAGGATATTTAAGAACTGTACCCTGCAAACTACATAACATTAATAATAGAAATTAAGGAGACAAAAATAAATGTAGAGCCCTATCTGGTTCATGAGTCAGAAGATAATATTTTCAAGAGGTCAATTGAGTCCAAACTGATCTCTAAAGTTAATACAAGTCTAATCAAATTCTCAGCAACACTTTTTGATAGAAATTGGTAAGGTGATTATAAAATTTATATGGAAATGCAAAAGGCTTAGATTAGCCAAAACAACTGAAATAGAAGAACAAACTTGAAAGTCTAGCACAACTGATTTAAAGAATTATTAAAGGTACAATAATCAAAACAGTATAGTAAACAAAAAGTCAAAGAACAGGAAAGAATCAAAAAAAACCTACACAAATGATTTTTGATAAAGATGTTAAGGGTAAAATCTAAACTCTATAATATAAGCACATAATTTGGAGTAAAAATAAATATAATGTCAAATTTGAAATCATAAGACATGACATTAGGAAACACCCAAACAAACCGTAAATCTCTTATGTTAAAACAAGACACACAAAAAAACTAATTTTAGAATAACTCCATTGGAAATACCGATAGTTCAAATGGTTCTGCCACTAAATAGCTCAGACAGCCTGTGGTGTTACCATGACTACAATCAGTGGCCATGTCTAATTGGCACTCTCATATTTTGAACCATTGCATTAGTCTTGACTAAAATTAATCAGGACTCCTCGAATAGTAATTGACATCAGGAATAAGTAAAGAGACAGAGAGAGAGAGAGAGAGAGAGAGAGAGAGAGAGAGAGAAAACCCTGGGCATTTTATTGCTCCTAAGAAACAAAGATAACTTTTAGAGGTATGCACTTTCAAAGCAAAAACAAGAGGCCAACTTGAAGAGACCTTCCACTGAGAAAAAGAGGTGAAAATTGAATATTAGAAAATAATAATTACAGTATGTTAGAATAAGCTGAGTCTACCATATGAGCATTGAGACTCAAACAATATAAAAAGGTACATGTAACAAGCGTACAATTAAAGATATACATACTTCAATTCCCAATATCTTTACAAAATTAGTATATAATGGTATATGGCAATGGTATATGTATTACAAACCAAACAATGTAAATCTCACACTCTCACACCTGGGTTTGTCAATAATAACCTACCTAAAGTTGTTACTTATAATTTTAGTTTAAATTTATTGACATAGAAAGTTGTTAATGCACTAAAAAGTTAATAGAGTTGTGGTGGAATTACAGATGTTTTCTCTTTTTCTTTGTCCTTATTTATATTCTAAATCCCAAAATATTATATATTATTACAGTTAAAAACAATTAAGTTCAATAAAATTAACTGGTGGGGAAAAATGGAGAACTTTTACCAAGAATTTCCAGTTCTAAGAAAAACTTAATTGGTTAAGTTTTTATAGGAACTACAAGTATAGTTCATGGTATAAAGAGAAAGCCAAAAGTAGTTATATCAATAATAAGGCAGTACTTTTTATATTATGGTCAAAATACAATATTAAAAATGTTCATAGCTTTCAGTTTTGAATAACGCATATCCTTTGGGGTAACTGGCCCAAAATCAACTCACAAAGTAATTTTTACTTTGAAAAATCAAAACTAACAAAACCTTCTCTTCAAACAGCCCAAGTTAGAGGTTAAAGCTCCCCCTACCTTCCTATGACTCTCCTCTCTGCTTTTACGCCGTTGTTCTTCTATCCTCTGTTGTCTTTTAACATCTTCTCCAATCTTTGTCAGAAGTAACATCTCTTTTGTCTTCCATTCCTGGACAGCACAATATTACTATACTCAGTGTGTGTTCCCCTCACAATAATTAATACTTAATAATTAATAATTAATTGTATTTTGTTCCACCAAGAAGTAAATTAGAAACATCAAGGGTCTAACAGAAATCAGGTCAAGCATACTGAAAGTCATGCATTGGCTTTAGAATGGGATTTTTTGTTACACTCCTATTAGGAATGCAGGTATGATTACTTTTTACTAAAGCTAAATTTAAAAATTTTCCTCTCCATGTTGAGGCTATAGGCGAGTTAAATAGTGTCTAGTAACTTTGTCAAATTGCTCTTTAAAAGCAGAAACAGGTTCATATATCTATTTTGTGGTATCTGCCTCATTATTTCATGTACTAACTTGTATATTATAGCTGTGAAGAAAGTTTAATGGGTGTAAATTATTTAGAATTGAAATGACTTCAAGCAGTATGATATAGTTAAAATTTACCAAAAAAAAAAAAAACTATACACAAGTTTTCTCTCAGTATTTTAAATTTGATATCTCTCACCTCCTCAATTTTTCTGCGAAGACTAAGTTTTCTTCTTGTGTGTTCCTGCTGTTGTCTTTCTTCTCTATCCATCAGGATTAGGCGTTGCTCTTCTGCTGTGCGCTCAAGTCGTTCTAATTCTCGACTTATCATATCCAAATATCTGAGTAAGAGTACAAATATTATTAAGGGTGAATTGGGTGTTTCCTTTATGGTGGCATAATCTGCTTTGATACTCCCAAACCACCTCCTTGCTTGCTTTTCATTTCTTGAACTACAGGAACTTTAAAGGTTTTCTATCAGTCTTGTTCATGGACTTGTTCAACATCAGCCTGATCCACCAACTCACCATGTTTTACTCATTCTGAAGTCTCTCTACTATAACAGTATCAGTTATCATGGCCAAAATAATGGTAAAATGTGGAGCAAACTGATTAAAAGCACTTTGCACAGTAAACATCCATAGCAAAGTAGGTTTAAGAGTATGAATTTGCAAAGAAGGCTGAAATAACTGAAGCAGTGACTACAAATATGGGAGAAAAAACAGAACACTTGAATTTCCTAAGAAAAAAGTGGGTACTAGATTCCTTGTAATTTACAAGTCCTTGAACAATTCTCCCATCTATAGCCTGGGTCTCTTGTACATCAATATGTATTATGGCACTACCATGAAACAAAACCATAGAATATAAAAGAGGTAATGCAGCACAATCCTTCACGCCTAGCAACGGGAAAAAAGAAAAAATCTATAAAAGCCTTTCACTTCCTAGGAAATGGGCTTGATCATGGAATGGTAATAAATGAGTGTGAGTGAATAATATCTGAATGAGCTTAAATGTTTTTTAGAGACAACGCAAATTCATATTGATATTAGATGAAGTTATATCAAAACTTTTTTTTTTGACTTTGTGCTAACTTTCTCAGACTTAATGTTGACAGTCCTTAAAGATGTATCATAAAAATCTGTTATTATTTGAGGCATGTGCTATAGATAATTTCCCCTCCTAAAGAAAGGATTTTGGATCTGATTTTTTTTCTTCAGTTAGTTTTGCTCAGCTCTTGGGCTCCCAGCAACCCTGACTTCTTTGATAGATTTTTCTCTTCATAATCTTGGAACCAAGGTTCCCAATTCCTGTACATCTCCTTTTCTTCCTCTCCACATTGAGGGCTACAGGGGCATTATATAGTGTCTAGTACTTTTAAAAAATCTGTCTTCAATTCTTTTCAGTATTGTTTCAACTTATTTGGGTCCAAAGATACACATAAAATATTCATTAACTTTAATCTTACCTGTGCCTTATTAACCGCTCCTGGTCCTTACTACAGTGGATACCCTCTTGTAACAACCAATTTTGGAACTGTGCAACATCAGCATGTTCAGGGATTTGATTGTTTTCCTGTAGTTTATGTAGTTGTTTTGCAAGCATTTCCTATTTAAAGAAAGTATGTATTATACATATTCATATAAGAAATGTGTTTTTTACATTTCATAGAAATAAAACCATTAAAATTTCTAAATTTTGTAAGTGGTTATTTCTGTATAACTGCATTTAAGCCTATTATGAGTCAAAGACATAGACAACTGAACTAAAATAAAGATTTGATTTCTCTGAAAATAAAAGATAAACAATTTATTTGTCTATCTATTTTGAAGAATTAAATGAAAATACAGAAGAAGTAGAGGAGAAACTCTAGGTGCAGAGAAGTGAAGTAGGAAAAAGTATAGAATACTTAGATGTATAGGGACATCATTCTCATTTTTATCCAATTCTCTTATCTTTACAACATTAATTTGTAAAAACACAGATGCACAAACTTTTCTCATTTTGATCCAACTTTCGTGACCCTAAAACCTGAATTAACTCGCACACATACACACACACAACTTTGAGTCAAAAATTGAAAGGAAGTCACTATAATGACTCACTCTACACCCAATTATTCCACTTCATCTTTAGGAACATTTTTTACTGGATTAATACAGGTGCATGTGTATGGGTACAAACACAGAGAGTACATGTTCTTTGAGTCACCTGTAGGACACTACTGCTATTTATACTGTTCTCCTATTACTTAAAATGTTTTGGGTTTGTGTTCCAGCTTAAGAATCGTGCTGCCACAATAGACACATCTCACTGGCACCAGCTCAGGTAGAAGAAACACATCTGACTAGCAATTTAATTACTAAATTATGCCAGCTGCCATTAGTACATAGATAACCTAGTCCCTTTTCCTCCTTTTAGCCAAATATAACAACCTCCAAGTATTGTTTATTCCTGCTCTAAATTTTCATTTGGATAAAATATTTAATTGCACTGTCAATAGTTATAGGTCAAAATAGCACAAGAAAATACTGTACACACAAGGAAACCTTTCTTTCAAAACCTAAAGAAACCAAATTTAAGTATTTAACTTACTTGTTCTCTTACATAGTTTCTTTCAAAGTCTAATTTCAAACTGGTAAGATATTGCCTATACTTATTCAATTCCCTCAAGGTACATACAACCTAAAACAAAAACAAAAATAAACATATTTTAAATATATATTTAAAAATCAGAGCAATAACTTTCCAGGGGAAAATATTAATGACATACAATTTGATGACATTTTAGCATTAAGAGCAATAAATTGCAAACAATTTTATTAGCATTACCTCTCAACATTTGTTAATCAACAGGAAATTTCTATCCCAAAATATTACTTTATTAATATGATCTATACCAAAATGAAGAATTTAGTATGCACACTTAATTGAAGTTATTAAAATAATAATTTCAATTAATTGTAACTGGATTGTAATTGTAAATGTAGTAATAATATTCAACCCCAATAAGAATGTATTCTATCAGGATTCTAATAGACTGAATTTTGCTAGGTTCCTATTTCATCCCAAGTTTTTTCTAAAGTGTATAGGACATAATCCTTGACAAGTGTACAGTGCCATTGGAGACTGAGAAAAAGTACAATGATACAATTGGGAAAATTAATATATCCTTACATCCTCAAATTATTTGTCAATAATCTTTTGATATTACAAAGAAAAAAGGTAAAGAGAGAAGTAGTATCATTGAGAAACAACAGTCTTCTGATTTCTCTTGACCCAAGTACTGAGTAATATATGGAATTGCCCATCAAGTATCCTCTTATGGCCAAGTTAAAGATGATACTGGCCACCAGTGAGACATAGCTAGCTTATATCAAGTTTTGAAGATTTCATTGATTAAAAAGGAAGTAATCTGCAACCCACTTTATTATTGCTGGTGATGTAGCCACCTTTCCTTAATCTCCTCAGGATATCTTTGCGCTTGTAGTACGCTCTTAAATGTGGATCATGAAGACTTTTATATTCGTTTTCCAAAAGTCGACAATAAGGATCAGTCAGGTTAAAGCCATAAGAAGGTCGAAAAAGCTGCAAACACAAATTCCAAGATATTACAGATTTAACATTAATGAATTTATACTTTTAAATAATCTGTTTAAGCTAGAATGATCACAGAAAATACAACATGAAAGAAGAATATAAAGTGGGGAAAACCAGCAACAGAAAGATTTGAGTTGGACAGGCTTAACTGCCTTTCCCTTCCTCTTTTCCTCACTTACATGAGTTATTCCAAAAACCCACCCTCATCCAATTATTTCCCCCTCTGATCCTTATCAGCCCCTGGCTCTGAGCCAAAGAAGGTAGGAGGAGAGGAAAAGAAAGGGAATACGATATAATTTGTTTTAAGATATAAAGTCAATGCTAGGATGCTCCCTTGTTCTCCTCCCTCTTTCAGATCAAGGAACTATGTTCAAAAGATAAAGGAATAATATTAATTATGATTATTGTATTCAGTCATCTGAAAATGAAAAAAAAAAAAACTAACAGAAAATCTTTCACCATGATTCATGGAAACAACCTGAACAAATAATAGAAGTAAAACTTAGATGTTAAATAAAGATTTTAGGTTTTTAATGCCAGAAACCCAACTATTTGAGTGCTACAGTCAGAACAAAATTCAATGTCTATATTACACAGTTTAATATATTGAAGAATTAATTTTAAAGGATATTTATAAGAATTGAGGTTTCTCCGTATGTGTAAAGAACAAGTACAGATTTAACAATAGCCACGAACAACATATAAAGGGAAAAAAAGACTATCAGCTAAGCGTCTTGTTTCTATATCTGTTACTTTAGAAGAAACATTTGAGTATTTAATCTCATTTATGAATTAAAACATTACCAAAGTGAGATTTTTTGGGGTGTGAGTTCTTGGTGAATTTTTCAAGAGCAGGATAGTGATAATGTCTTATTGGGGGACATCTGAAGGGAAAGAGTACAGGATGGAAGCAGGTGTGGAAACTGGGTTAATGTTGTCTTTCCATTCTTTCTTTTTGTTTTAAGTTTGCTTAGCCAGAACAACATAAGCTTTGGTCCAAAATAATGTCAAATCAGGACCCAGTTCAGGTGTGAGACACTTTAAATATGTGGGGGATGTGGCAAACCAGAGAGCACCACCTGCCCAGTTTGCAGGCATCCAGTTCAACTTGTACTACCACACATTATGCACCAATCCAGACATGCCTACAGGTACCAAATTATGACCTGTGTTCAGTCTGTCTGTAGCCACAACTACAGTTCACTTCTTGAACACTAAAGATCCTGGCTAGATGAAACCCTAAAAAGAACTCCTACAAGGTAGGTAGTTGGGTGCTTTATATGTGAGCAAAAAGGTCAATGGAAGGAACATAATAAGATACTAGCTCTCCCTTTGCACTTAAAAGTTTATTTGTTAAGTTTCTGGCCTCTTGTTTAACACCAACCTTTAATCCCTTCCAAGAGGCCTAATCAGAAAGCTAGATTCCCTGATTACCAAAGCTTCCCTGAGAAGGCAAAGAAAGGAATTAATTCTATAGGGCAAAGTCTTAAATTCAGTGAGATCAGATATGAAGCCCATATCTTTCTTGGAAGAGAAACAATAATAATAAGTTACAGAGTGGATTGATAATCTCTTTTATATGGTAACATTTAGCTGTCAACTTCTTTTGGATGTTGTGACAGGCATACGTTTCTGAGGACCAAACCTGACACCTTTGAACAAATCTGTTCATTACAGCCAGAGTAACCCTACTATCATTAATCTAAATAATTGGTTTTCTTTAAAATATATAAATATAAAGCAAAGCATTACTTCATCAAGAAGATCACACTGAAAGAGAAATAAGAATCTCACAAAATTAGTCTTTAGGGAATTAGGCTGGGGCCTGGTTATAATAAAATGAATACATTTCGGGGGAATTGACGTAATAAAGAATAGAGAGAACATCTTTTCAAAAAGTAGTAGACAAGTGAATTAATGGTTGACAGAGAAAATGGCAATACAGTAAACAGAATATATTTGAGAAAGCAAACAAAAGACAAAGCTAAGTTTACACACTAAAGAGAAATTATGTAACTAGTAATGGAGTAAATTTCAAGCATGTTTTAGCAAAGCTAGTTTGTATAGATGTGACACAGATTGTGTGAGGTTGGCATATTTTTAGTTAGTTTGCTCATTTTAGTAGAACAAATTAGTTTTCAAAAAGGGAAATTATATATTTTCCAGAAACAAAACTTACTTTAAGAAATCATGTTCATTAGGTTTTATGGACTGAACGTCTCCCCCAAAATTCATATGTTGCAATCCTAACCCCCAATGTGATGGTGTTAGGATGTGGGGCCTTGGTAGGTAATTAAGTCATGAGGGTGGAGCTCTTATGAATGGGACTAATGCTCTTACAAAAGAGACCACAGAGAGCTCTCTAGCCCCCTTTCCGCCATGTGAGGGTACAATAAGAAGACCCCAGAGGGGCCTCATCAGATCTTGACTATGCTGATACCATCTTAGATTTTCAGACTCCAGAACTGTGATAAATAAATTTCTGTTGTTTTTAAGCCATCTGGTCTGTGGTACTTTGCTATAGCAGCCTATAGGCAAGTTAGGCAAGTATCAAATACCAAGGGGCCCTACTTATTTCGGATGACATCACAGACAGTGGAAGGGTATGGTAGTCACTCAGAATTCTTTCTTTTAGAATTTTTCTCAATATTGATGAAAGCAACCACTCAAAAAGAATATAGTAAATCTACTTCAGCCTTGGCTACTTAGACAAGGGCTGGAGATTTGGGGTTGGGGTAGCATTGAGGAAGACTAAAAACATAGGAAGGTTTGAGGGAAGTACACTCTACAATCCAGTATGATTAAGTGATGAGTGAGATCACGCAAAATAAGGGCAATGTGATTTCTAAGCACAGATAACCTAATTGTGGGTTTTTATAGTTCAGAAAGAATCTTGAAAGATTCATAAACTGGGAAGAAGAAAAAAGGATATGCCAAGTTCGGGGGCAAGGTGGACAAAAGCACAGAAGTATTAGCATGGTATGAATTTCACGCATGAAATTGCTTTATATGCATCTCAAACAAAAAAACTTCGTTTAAATCTGGGTTTCATTATTTTTTTCCTATGAATGTTAGTGCAAATTCCCTTAATGAACTTTGTGGAACCTCTGAATTTAACATCAAATAGAAAAGGGTACAAAAAAACAACCAAAAACTAATGTAAGATGATAAAAATGAGTTTACCTTTTCACTTAATTTCGTAGTAAAGAATAAAGTATCGCTTCCTGGGATCATAGGGAGTTTGACTCCTAGAGGCAGATCGAGTAGCTGAGCCGCTCGGACCCCTGGAAAGTGGGTTTTGTGCACGCCCTGTCAGAAGCAATGGGAGAGTGTTGTCTCCTCTTAGGTAGTGATCCTTTCGTGTAGGCCAATCTACTCCCACTCCCATCAAAGAAACCTGGGTCACACACTCAGGGGTGGAGGAGCTCGCCTTGCCGGACACCCCCGAAGCCCTCGCGCTCCCCGAGTCGCCGGTGCTCCTCAGGTCTCACCACAGCCAGCGCAGCCCGAGCGGCCGCCACCGGTGCGCGGCCGGAAGGCGCCTGAAGCTGGGCGGTTAAGAACCGAGGGACCCGTATGCGGCGGCCCCTGCCCCCGCCCCCACTAGGCCTGAGGCTCGGCAGAGGACCGCAACGGCAGGCCTGCGGACACTCACGTCTCCGCACTGCTGGCTGTACGTGGCCAGACCGCTGGTGGCCGTCTTGCCGGCAGCGACGTTGGCCGTCTTCGAGCAGGCGCTGAGGTACAGCTCCATGACCCGCAGCGGCCCCTCGGCCCCACCTCACCCTCCGCTCTCGCCTTCCCTCGCACCCCTTCGCCGTCCTCCCTCGGTCCCGACCGGACCGGACCGGGAATGGCTTGTGCCCCGTGTCCCCAAGGCCCCACGGCCGGCCGCCGCGTTCCAGGCTCCGAGCGGTGGGGGAGGGGCGGCCTTTGGCGCTGGCTCCCGCAGGGTTGGAAAAGTAGGTCCTAGAGGCCTGGTCGGAGAGGACCACAGTGGAAACCATCACCCCTCAGCCAGTCCAAACGAAAACCTACGAAGCTGTGTTGGTGGGGAGCTGGCTAATTTCAGGCCACTTACCTTCTTTCTTTCCCTGAAGCACCCCCAGTGAAGGGAGAGAATGTGCTGAAAAAGTACAATGTAACTTTTTCCTTTCCAGATGGTGTGGATGAGTTCCATGGACGTGCTGATCAAATATATTTACACTAGCATGAGGAGACAACTCTCATGGGCCAAGAAAGAAATCAGTAATATTGAATACACAATGGAGTTCATGCATATTCTTCTTTATTTTAAGCACAGAAAATTACTAAAATGAATGAAAATAAACAGACCTTGTTCAGGTCATGGTGCACAGAAGAGATGATAAAGCTATAGGCTCGTGGTGGTATTAATGTTGGTTTTTCTACTATTTTTCCTAATTTTATACTAGTGAAATCCAACATGAGAAGCAAATATGTACATAATTTTTCAAGATATAAGATGTAAAAGATGATTTTGTTTTAAAAAATGATGAGAAAGGAGAATGGTTTGTTCGTTAAGGATGATCCCTTGTAACTGAGCCCATTTCAAAGTTTTATAAATAAGGTAAATAATTTCTCCAAGCCCAAAATACCTCTTTGTAAAACAGAGATTGTAGTAACTGTCTCACATGTTAATGAAAGAATATAATGTTGCATACTTTGTTAGTTGACTACCACAATAAAGGGTACAAAATAAGCATTAGTTATCTATTGCTATATAATAAATTGTCCTAAAACATAGCAGCTTAAAACAACAAACATTTGGTATTACACAGTTTCTGTGTCTCAGGAGTCTGGGCTCAGCTTAGTTGTGTGCATCTGGCTCAAGGTGTCTTATGAAGCTGCGATCAAACTGTCAGCCAGCGCTGAGTCTTATCTACAGGCTGAAGTAAGGGAAGATTTGAATCCAAGCCCAATTACATGGTTGTAGGCAGGATTCAGTTGCTCAAAGGCTATTGAACTGAGCGCCTTAGTTCCTCCCTTGCTGTAAGACAGAGGGCTGCCTCAGTTTCTTGCCAAATGGGCCTCTTCATAGGTAGCTCACATCTTGGCAGCTGGCTTCCTTCAGAGTAAAGAAATGATAGTAGAAGTGAACAAGATGGAAGGGATACCTTGGAAGTGCTGTCCCATCACTTTTGCCATACTCTGATTGTTAGAAGCAAGCCACTAAGTCCAGCCCACTTTTAAGTGAGGGATAGTACACAAGAGTATGAATACCGGAAGGCAGGGACCACTGGGAGCCATTTTAGAGAGTGTCTACCACAGTAGACCCTTCATTATATAAGAGTAAATTATTTACTCTTCTTTCTTATATCAAATTATTAAACTGAAAGGCTTTAATGCTGTTTAGTATTGTTTGGGGGAATAAAATAAGGAAGATAATTTTAAAAACAAACCACAGCTATTTCATTAATTTTTAAAAAATACCCATTTTGCTGGATAATATTTTCCAGCTATTTTTCAAACTTTTTCCCTCAAGCACACCAAACATATAATAGTAACTGGGATTGTGGGGGCAATGTACTTCAATAATTATCATGAAAATAAATAAACCTATAAAAAACAGAAAGTCCAGCCTTTCCATGTCTCCATGATTTTAATCTAGAAAACATGGTACAATGGCCAGGACTACTCGGAGCTAGGTCAGACTGCCCACTATTTAAATTAATCATTGTCCCTATTAATACTACTCAATAAAAATAATGCTAATAATAAAGCTATCATTGATTGAGCATTTCTATGGCCCACACATTTTGCTAAGTGTTTTTATCAATTTAACTCATTCAGCAACCCTGTGAGGTAAGGATTATCATTATGAAAATTTTAGAGAAGAGGAAACTCAAGAGTCAAAATAAATAGGATTTAAACCCAGGCAATCCTACAACTGCGGCTGTGCTACTAATACTGTAATATATATTGTTAATGTCTCTTACTACCAAGGAATTTCCTCCACCTCTGATGTGTTGTATGTCTGGCTACCTTAAATTTTAAATTTAAGCTGGAAATATGTTTAAGTATCACTTTTTTATTTTATATTTTATTCTGATTTGTTTATACTATTACCTATATAATTACCTAAATATTACCAATAATTTGGCCCCTTTCTTTCTTCATGGTTTGGACTACTTAACAAATCAGAAGTCTGTTCAGTACCATTTTTTCAACATCATTAAGACAAACATATATTTTAAAAAGCAATGCACAGTATATTGCAAAGTAAAACACTTTGCAACACTTAAAGGGTGAGAAATTGGCAAAGAAATATACCTCATATTATGAAAAGGTTCTGTATGATTCTTACTAGATTTTTGGTGTAAGTTTTTATTTTCTCTTTTGTAATAATAAAAATTAATTGAACCCTATGTAACACATGAGCATAGAAGTTATCTTACAGAAATATAGAAAACAGTTATTTGATATTTGCATATATTCAAAGGATGGTTAACTTCAAAATTTGAGTAAGATTTGTCAGCAATATGAGGATAAGTGGTTAGTCAGAAGCAGTAACTAATCAAAAGCTAAGCTTTTACCTGGCAGAAATAGACCAGGTAAGAGAATATGGGTGGGTGCTATTCATTTATGCTTTTTGTCTACTTTTAGTAAATCAATTAAAGGAAGTTTGATAATTTCATTCTCTTTGTTATCTCTGCAAGTTCTGAGATCATTTAGAAACTCACAAAGATCATGAATATTCGGATATATGTATTTTTTGTTATTACTAGACAGATTCTTATTTTGAGTCCTCTCTCAAGTCAATATCCTTAACAAGTCCCTTTTTGATAAGCCAATATATCAGTCTTAACCATCAGTAGAATGTTCTGTAACACTTTTGTGTTTAGTTGGTGTCCTACCAATGTTCATATTCACTCAGAACCTTAAAATGTGAAATTATTTGGAAATAAAATATTAACAGATGTAATCTGGCTACGATGAAGTCATTGGATTAGCATGGGCCCTAATCCAATGATTGGTATCTTCATAAGGAAAGAAAAATTTGGAAACATAGTCACACACAGAAAGAAGACAGCCATGTGACAGCAGAGTTAGAGATTGGAGTGATACAAGCAAGAAATGCCAGGAATTATCACCAAAAGCTAGGAAGAGATAAGGAACAATCCTCCCAGAGAGCCTTCAGAGAGCATGGCCTTGTCAAGAACTTGATTTTCGACTTGTAGCCTTCAGAACTTTGAGAGAATAAATTTCAGTTGTTTTCAGATACCCAGTTTGTGGTACTTTGTTACAGTAGCCCTAAGAAAATAATTCACCATTATAGCAGGGTGTTTTTATATCTCTCTGGTGTGATTTATATTATTCTATCCACCATTCAATAAATGGTGCTGGGAAAACCAGACATCCATTTGTAGAAGAATGAAACTAGACCATACCTCTCAACATATACCAAAATCAATTCAAAATGGGTTAAAGACTTAAATATAAGACCTGAAACTGTAAAACTCCTACAAGAAAACACAAGGGAAACACTTCATGAAGTAGGAATGGGCAAAGACTTTGTGAATATGACCCCCATAATACAGGCAACAAAAGAAAAAATAAACAAATGGAATTATATCAAACTAAAAAGCTTCTGCACAGCAAAAAACAACTAATAGAGTGAAAAGACAACCTACAGAGTAGGAGAAAATATTTGCAAATTATGCATCTGACAAGGGATTAATATTCAGAGTATACGAGGAACTCAAACAACTTAACAGTAAAAAAACAAATAACCCAATTAAAAAATGGGCAAAGATATACAAATGGCCAACAGACACATGAAAAAATTCTCAACATCATTCAGCACCAGGAAAATGCACATCAAAAACACGTTAAAATATCATCTCACACCAGTTGACCAGCTATTATCAAAAAGACGGAGAACAAATGCTGACAAGGATTCAGAGAAAGGGGGAGTCTCCTACGCTGTTGGTGGGACTGTAAATTGGTGCAGCCATTATGGAAAATGGTATGGAGCTTCCTCAAACCACTACAGATAGAACTGCCATATGATCCAACAATTCTATTGCTGGGTATATACCCAAAGGAATGGAAATCATCATGTCAAAGGGATACCTGCACTCCCATGAAATAAGTCAGGCACAGAAAGAGCAATACTACCTGTCCTTCCTCACTCGTAAGTAGAAGCTAAAAAATAACCAAATAAATTTAAAAAGAAAGAAAGAAAGATACAACAATCACAATAATACATTGAACTTTCAAAAGGAGAGAACAGAACTGAGGTTACCAGAGCTGGGAAAGCAGGGGTGGGGATTGGGGGTTGGGAGGCAGTTAGGGAGGAGTTGGTAAAAGGCCATGAAGAACAATGGTAAATTGTTGAATATACTAATTGCCCTTATTTGTATATCACATATTGCACATAGGTATTGATATTCAACTCTATACCCCACAGATATGTACAATCAACTGTTACATCCAACTCTAACTTAATATGACTGTCTCATTCATTTTTCAGTATATTAATGCACTCACTCAGATTATGATCAAGTCTTTCAGTACTGGGAACCATTTCTTCTCCTTTGAGTGCCTGTTTTCTCTGCATGGATTCCTTAGCCTTGAGTTTTCAAGCTAAACTCTCAAAGGGATAATTTACTTGTAATTCTTGTGTGAACTTTCTTGCTGTATATCCTAAGTACTCACTAAAGATAAGATGAAAAAGATACAAGGTCCTAGAGAGATTTAGAAAAGGAAGAGCATATTCAATTGGAGATGGATCAAGAAAGACTCCACACAGAAGATAGATTTGGATTTTGGAATGGGTCTTGAATGATGGGCAAACGAAAAAAGAGCTAAAGTGTGGTTTGGGTAAAAAGATAGGAGAAAGCACAAAGCACAAAATATGTTTAAGGAATTACAAGTTTAACAAGATAGATGTCATAAAGTTTAAAGAGAAAAGTCAGAGAGATAGGTTTGGAACATGTATGGAAGGCCTTGAAAGAAGGACATATTTAATTTGATAAATGATGAAGGATTATTTTTAAAAAGGTAATAATGTAGGAGTTTGTCTTATTTAAGCTATGCTTTAACAAATGCTGTCCAAAACCATGTTGTTCTCTCTTCATACTTTGTATAATTGTTGTTACTAGCTGTCAAGTTAAGCATGGAGACATTCATTACAGTCATTGGAATCTGTGTATCCTTTTTACTTCATAAGAGCCAAAGACTAATTATGATGCTGGAAAGTACATTTCCAAATACTATTCATCATTCCTGTATTGTTTTCTCATAATCCTTATTCAGTCCTGAAAGCATGACTTTTTACCTTATGTGAAATGTTTTTCTTCCTTTTGCTATTCAGCATGCAGTTTGGAACTCTGGTATTATATTTCTTGGATGACAATCCCCATGCAGCTGCTTTTTTAAAAAAATGTTGATACCTCACAGAGAGACTACATTCCCAAACTTTGTTATCAGAGATATTACCACCAAATTTGACTTGAAATATGGCATGCAGGTGTCCACAAATGTTAACTTCCCAAGTTATGATCAAAATTTTGTATTTAACTTACTATTACCTTTCTATTAGAAAAGCATTTATGAAGTTTTTATACATAGTTCATCTACACAATAATTTGGTAAAATAGGCAGGCCAATGTATTTATTATGGATAGGCCCTATTAAATGCTATTATTTTAGGTATAAAGTCTGGGAGATATATATACACACACACAAATAAATATAAATATAATATAAAATATAAATATATCTATATGAAAATAGTAAAAAGCACACCTGATTAGGAATATCAAAACCTAGGTTTAAATCTCAATTCTTGATGCTTATGAATTTGATGAACTTGAATAACTGAACTCTCTGAGCTGTGTTTCTACAGTGTCTGCATATCTGTAAAGGAACGATATCATGAGAATTATATAATATAATGGAAATTAAAATGTTTAGCATAATTCTTTTAATGTTAACAGGTAACTAAAGAATAATGATACTTTTTCTTTTCTCTTTGGTATAATTACAATCACTTGAGTCTATCATTATATTTTAGCCATTTTAATTCTAGAACATGCTCAATATTTTACATTTATTAAGAATGCTAAGCATACTAGATTAAAAAATCTAGGATCAGAAGAAAGATGCTTTTCTTATTTAAATGACTATGAACACTTGGAGGAGTGAAATCTGCCATAAAACGTTTTAATTTAAGATCTGTCAGGGGCTTCATGATACATGCAATCTATATCAGTCTCCCAATTTTCAAAAACTCAAAATTAAAATTGGCCCTGAAAAGCACATAATAATGTCTAATATGACCATAATATTACCTAATAGGAAAATGTTAGTAAGTTAGGATGTAGAAACAGTTGAATTTTTTTTAAGTCACTGCAGAAATGAATTATGAATGTAAACCACTTAAAATCTTACCCTTGTCTGCGAAACAGAAAATAAGACATATGCATGTGCTCAAGGGCTAAAACATCATGGTTTTGTAATGTTCTAGTCCTATTAATTTCCTAATAAAGAATTTAAAATATGACTATCTTCAAAATATTGTTTCAAAGAACATAGGAAACATCTTAAGTTTTCTACTTTCATACAAGATGTGACTTACCTTCCTAAGGCTTGCATCATAGTTTAAATATTACTTGTTGTTTGCAAGAACTTAAATAGAGGGGTTGAAAGATGGAAGAAAAGGATATGTTTTAAAGGAAACAAACACAAAATAATAAATAAGTGGGTTTAATATCCAGTTTAACAGTAGAAGAGAATACTTTTCCATTTTCCAGTGAAGAGCGGCCACTGTGTGCTTAACTTCTGCTGTTCTACATTGCCTTTTTCGGGACATGTTGTCAATGCATGCTTGCAAAGCAACGTGACTTTATAGCGATTGTTCCTATGAATAATTACAAAGTGAGATGTGTATCTTATGAGTCTGTTGCAGAGCATAAACTGGTGGGTAAAACTAAAAACATGAAGAAGCCTAGATTTCTTCACAGCAAAGACTAATAGTTACCTATGCTCTTCTTCAGTTTTGTTATGAAATTTTTTTAGTTTGTGGAACATCCGCTTTAATGGTGTTTATTTCTTCCACCACTTTTCATAACGTGGCCAAAAACTGCACCATCACTACTAAATCATCAATCCAATGCTCCTCTCTCGAACCCACTGCTTAAGCAAACTTCCCGTTGTAGTGTTTACCATTGAGAACTTCCATGCAACAGCACTTTCTCCATAAATCTCAATGTGCCTTCACCTTTTTTCTTGTCCTGCTTAAATTACAGAGGCAATCATTAAAATCATTTTGTTTCCAATATCTTTAATTTCCACCCCCCTCTCTTTATCTTTCTTGCATGCTGGTCAAAATCCTACTGATTCTCTTCGAGCTTTTATCCCAGCAATTGAGGGCTGCTCTATAAAATTATGTAGACTAGTATCACTGTATAGTCGTGACTACTGGTATTAATTGGGTAATCAACATTGCCCATCAACCTTATTCGGTTTTCAATGTGGTTGGTAAAATATTCATATCAGTGATTTTTTCAATGTATTCTCCACACTAATAAAATGTCTCACTCCTCTAATCTTTCATCTCACTTTCAGCTGATGACCTCAGTTACTACTTTGGAAAGAATATTGAAGCCATTAGACAAGAACTACCTCATCTCATCACCAAACTGCAACTGCACCAGTGCTCTTTATTCATTCTTGTTATAATGGATTTCAGGGTTGACATTTCTCTTTCCCATAAGGCTAGTACTGCCATCATATTATGGATCCTATTTCTACTCGTCTTTTCAGAGTCTGAAGTCAGTTTATTATATCTCCCCTTTCTACAAGTTCTTGTCCATGAGCATTCAAACATTGTATGGCATCTCTCATGTTAAAGGGAAACAAATCTTTCCTTGGATTCCATGTTTTCTCCATATGCTATAATTTTTTTCTTATTCTTTCCAAGTCAAATTTATTGAGAGGGATGTTTATACATACTACTTTATCTCCTAAGCTCACTATGAATCTGCACTCACTCCCCATCTGACTTTTACTTTTGCTATTATATCAAAACTGCTCTTACAAAAGTCACCAATAATATGTTCTGCCCACCCCACCCCAACCCTTCACCTGAATAATTCCTACTCAGCTTTCAGATGGTCTCAGACTTCATTTCTTCAATGATACCATCTATAACATTATTTAAATTACACTGTCACAGTACTCTGTACTTAGTCTTCATAGCATTTATCTGTGGAGTATACTAACATTTATAAAGCAAATGTATTTCACAGGGCCTAGTTTCCAAAGCCCTGTAGTTTCAGGTTTAGCCTAACTTCTTAAAATTACATATAGAAATGCTAAACTTGCAAAAGACAGGAAACTTTCCCCAGGCTAAATGTCGGGCCTTAAAAACTAACACCACCTTAAGTGACATTGCAAGCAGCACCATTATAGGCCCACAAGGGCGTATTAATGTGGCAGCCTAAGACAGCGCCAGGAAGAAGTAGGGTGGGGGTGTCTGCGGGAACCTTGCCTTAGCCCTTATTGGCCAAATATGTGCTTCTGTGCTGGTGAACACTGCATGGTTGCAATAGCTAGGCATTGAGACAGGATGCATGCCCTTGACCTTTAAGCTGATTGGATTATGTTAAAACCTCCCCTCCCTATCTGCCTATAAAAGCAAGTGCTTGTGTGATAATAAATGGAACTGCTCAACAGAACCCCTGCCATGTCTGAGTGTCCTTTAACTGGGCTGTTTTTGGGGGGCCGGCAGTGTGCTCACCTCTCTTCATGGTTCTCTTCCCCTGTCTCCTTCCAAAGGGAGCAGGAGGGAAAGAGAAATCCCGGGCCGTTCGCTCGCCCACCGAAAGGAATGAGGCTAAGGGCTGTTCAGGTCGGCCGGCGGCAGACCCGACAGCTAAAGTCTCTGTTGTGGATATAGAATTGTAACACAGCAAAGTTGCTGGCTCTGAAGGACAGATGCCCTTGGGAGCAGGTTAACCTACTGATTGTTATGTAAAAATACTGAGGAAACTGCTGCAGGAAAACACAATATTTGCTAAGAACAAGCTTTTGTTGGTGGATCAACTTAACCTTTTGCAAATTGCATTATGGGATGTCACTTTGCTTATTTCAATGATGTTACTATTTTTCCATTTGTTAGCCATAATTCTGCCCATATCCTTCTGTTTTTGTAATGGTTAAATCAACTCTATTTTCTTGTAAAACTTCCTTGTCTTTACAATAAAAGGGAGAAGCTAATTTTGGAGGGGGCTGACACATACAGTTTTGCCCCTCCTAGTGGAGAAATTACTGAAGTGCAGTCCATCTGGGCCTCAATGCATATATAGTGCTTGAGTAATTATGTAATTCTTTTTTCATCTCAGTTACACAGGGAAAAGAGGTGTAACATTTATCAATTTAGATTGTAATTCAGTATTTATTTTGGTATTGCTCCAAGGCACATCACAGTGTGGTGATACAACTAAAGGAAAATTCCAACCTAGAAGCATTACTGAGTGTTGAGAGTAACACTACTGATAAGCAGCAAAACTTATAAGAAGAAGTTTGCTTCTTGCAGCTATCCCCTTAAAGACTCATTCAACAATGCAACCTCTCTAATCTCTTTTTCACTCTTCTCTGATTAAAACAGTCAGAATTCTACCTCCAGCTAATCAGCTATCTTCCTCATTCTTACTCAGTTATCCTGCTACCTCTTTATTATACATAAAAATCTAGTCTTTCCTAGCAGCGTAAATACCACATCTCCCAAGGAGGATAGGGACCAGGTAAGTGGGAAGAGTTATGCACTCTTCAATGATTTTTAGTTAGTAACTTTTTCTACTTACCCATTCTCCATCTTTTGTAGATCTTTTACGTATAAGTGAAGAAATGAATAAATGTTTGACAAAGAGAACTGCCCATCAACCATATTTCAATGACTTCTTAATTCACTGAGAATATGCCAAGAAAGGAGAATTGTTAGAATAGAATATTTGTGGTATTTTGTGGTTTTAAAAGTCTGTTCTTCCTTTTAGAGGCTTACTTAATTCAAATTCCTGTATCTTTATTTAATTTTTCTATGGTAGAATTAGAAAGAATATAACTATGACATGCCATATAATTACTTTATGATTTGATGTGCCATTTTAATTAATTTGAGGTTAAGTTACTTTACTATAAGGTAAAATGGTAGGGTTCATATTATACCTTTAGTTTTCCCATTACTCTGGGGAAAAAGGAAGAGTACTAATGTTTTTAATGTCAAAGTTTACAAGCTGATGAAAACTTAAGGGTAGCACAGATTTTGTGCAATTCAGGTAAGGCACACACTATATGAGGAATATTTAGGCATCAAATCTATTTTTTTGACAGTCTCAGAGAATTTTTACTCTTAACAAAATAATATGGTTTCTTAGGAAACCACTGAAAGATTATGTAGGGGTCAGTTTGAAGACTGCAATCTTCAAAAATCCATAGGTACTCACCCTTTACTGAAAGGTTTCTCTATTCAAAGAAAGCACATGCTCACTGACTCAGTATCAAACTCAAAAGTATTTCTGTTTATATTCAAGATTATCATTGGCTAAACTTTTGTATTTGCCCACTACCATTTGTTATCACTTCCTCCTCACCCAGCTAAGTGCCCAGCGATTTTGTTTCACATCATTTGGCACACCAAACCTCAGAATTTAGCCTGGCAGACCATCACCAATGTGGCTTTCCTTAGTCCCTCCCCTGCTCTGGATCATTCCAGAACACCTCCCCTTTTATAAGGGGAACTGTTACCTAATCTGTAGAGTTCAGCTCTCTATGCATAAATCTCTAGTACGGTAGTTGTTCTCTTCTTGTGAAACTTCTTGTGAATTTCATGTTCTAAGGAATAATAAAGAAAATTTGATTCACTTCCTCTTTATGGCATGTATTTACTTTATCATGGATCCATAGACTTAGGTAACTTAATATTCTAAACCAGCAGGTAACAAATTTTTCTATAAATGGCAAGATAGTAAATTTTGTTGACATTATGAGTTATATGATCTCTGTCAGAGCTACTCAACTCTGCCTCTACTCAACTCTGCCACTGAAGCTCAGACACAGCCATAGACAATCTGTAAATGAATGAGTGTGGCTGTGTAATCATAAACTTTTCTTACAAAAACTGGTGGTACCCACGTTTGACCTATAGGCTGTAGTTTGCTGACCCCTATTCTAAACTGGCTACAATTGACCCTTGAACAACACAGATTTGAACAGCACTGGTCCACTTATACATGGTGTATTCATCTGTTTCTTTTGCTTATAACAGAATACCTGAAATGTGTTAATTTATAAAGCCATGAAATTTAGTTCTTACTCTTCTGAAGGCTGGGAAGTCCAGGGGCGCATCCGGTGAGGGCCTATTACAGTGACCCAGGGTATCATCACGTTGCGAGAATGAGCTGAGCAAGAGAGAACCAAACTTCGCACTTGTTCTTCTTTTAAAGCCATCATAACCATGACCATGACCACCCATTAAACCATCCATGGATTAGTGCATTCACTAGGGTACAGTCCTCACAATCTAATCACCTCTTAAAGGCCCCACTTTTTAATTACCAGAATACAATTTCTAGCTTTCTTAACACTGTTACAAAGGAGTTCAAGTTTCCAATACATAAATTTTTGGAGGATACATTTAACCTATAGTATGTGGATTTTTTTTCAATAATATTTTTGAAAATTTTCTCTTACTAATAGTTTTATTGAAAACAATTTCTTTTCTCTAGCTTACTTTTTTGTAAGAATACAAAAAATCATATAACATATAAAATATGTGTTAATTGACTATGTTATCAGTAAGGCTTCTGGTCAACCGTATGCTTTTAATAGTTAAATTTTGGGGAAGCTATAAGTTGTATGTGGATTTTCAACTATGCAGGGAGTCATTGCCCCTGTCCCCAGTTTGTTAAAGGGTGAATTGTATTAACATATAGGAAGCAGACTAGCATAAGAGAAAAAGTGTGGTTATTGAAGTCAAACCAACATGTGTTCATATTCTGGCTCTGGCAATTTATACAATTTGGGGTAAGTCATAATATCTTTCTGAGTCTATTTCATAATCTATTAAAAGGAGATTATATCTTCCACCTTGTACATGTTCTATGAACATTAAATGAGAAAAAATGTATTCAAAAAGTTTAAACAAATTCTTACAACAATCAAAATAAAAATGATAAAAAATAGCATTTCTACTTTTGTGAATAATAACAATTATTAATTCCACTTCTATAAAATTTGCCTCAGACTTAGTTTCATGCTTGACTGAGGATGGTTTGTAACTATATAAACTAGAAACTTCTTAAGCTATGCTAGTGAGTGAAACACAAGAAATGCAAGACTATTTGAGCAGTAGTCATCAATCTGTAATTTGGGCATACAAAAATGTTTCATTTGGGCCGGCCCTGTGGCTCACTCAGGTGAGTGCAGTGCTGTTAGCGCCGAGCCGCAGGTTTGGATCCTATATAGGGATGGCCGGTGCACTCACTGGCTGAGCGTGGTGCAGACCACACCATGCCGTGGGTTGCGACCCCCTTACAGGTCAGGAAAAAAAAAAAAGTTTCATTTATCATCTATTATAGTTTTCATTCTGCAAACCCAGACTCTAGGGTTATTATAAATTTCTTCTTGAAAATCCATCTTAATTGGCATAATAGATGGCATGTGAGGTAAATTTGTTAGATTTTTATGATATAATTATTCATTGAGATAATGTTTATTTTGAAAATATTTAAATTATTTGTAAAATTAGCTTGATTTATGTATACTTATAACAATTTATACCCTACATTTGGTTATTCTGACTAAATACTGTCACAATCTTACCATGTTAACATTTTCAAATTTCTTCTAGAGCAGTAATAGAAGCTACCATCAATAGAATTCATTCATTCTGTATCTTAGCACCTAAGACATATGGGAACATGAATAAAAGTTGCTTATGTTATGTTGTATGCAAACATATAATTTACATCACATTCACTGACTTATTTTTTCAGATAAAGTATAACAATTTATATCAAATTAATTGCATGCATATATAGAAAATAAATATAGGAACACAGGAAAATCTACATACCAGAGTTAGGTGGACCAAACTGTTTTTACTAACTACTAAACGTTGGATATTAAGAGATAATTTATGACATTTCTACATTTCTTACACCAGCTTTTGTTCCAGATTACCTCGTCAAGGATATTTCTATAGCAAACAGCCTTGGAAGATAGAGATAATGTCTTCCTGCAGGGAAAAGGGCACTTTTGTTTCCTGACCATTATAATAAAGATAATGTTTCCTTCTGGAACAAAGATTGGAAAGATTTGCTAACAGTATTTTATAAATTTCGAAGTTACCTGAACACTGGATTCCTCAGCTGTGACACAAATCCATTGAGTGTGCAGCAACCACTCAGGTCCACTTCTGCATCATCTCCTGTGGGACTTAGGAGGAGAGCAGGCAAAAGAAGTAATGTGAACTTAAAACCCATTGAAGATTGCTATGGCAAAAGTAATAAAGTCCTTTGTCTCTGACCTAGGAGTATTTATCTTCTAACACCTATGAAAATGTAGCAGGCTAACTTGCTAGTATGACGCTAGGGTAAAATCTGAGACCCTTTAATATTCTTGACATTAGGCATATCGCAGTCTTTCTTTTTTTGTGTTGTAATTTTTTGCTGAATTCTATGTATTGTATTGCATTGTTCAGTGCTATATTTTGGTATTCCTTTAAATACTTTTCATTTGTTCAGTTGCCCTGTTAGGGATTTATTTTATCTGTTCATTTTTTAAAGCATATTTAGGTTGGTTTTAGAGATTTTAGCCTAGTGCCAATTTATCTACCCCACCAAGGAGACACCCTTCAGAAGACTTTACTCAATACATATTACAAGATCTTCTTCTCTGGCTTGTGGCAACTTCATTTCCAGCCCTGTGTGTATTCTGGCAGTTGATCAACCTACTGCTTACCATTGGTTTTCTACCTGGGCTCAGTGGTTTCCTCTAAAGCATATGTACTTTAGATTAGTACTCAGAGAAAAAACCTAAAAAGGATATCTCTACATATCTCCAGAACCTCTCTGTGAAGCTACCATCTTTCTGGTTCTATGCTCATAAACTCTATCTGCTTTTACATTCCCAAACTCCACTCTGTCCCTTCAAGTATAGGAGACCACCATGCTCTGCTTAGGTTTCCTTCCCCTCTGCTGTAGAGTGGATACCTCCTCAATCTCACTGAAGTTTAATTCCCACTGTAGCTGTTGACGGTGGGAAATCCTATTATGGTAATTGAAAGGTGGGGCCATGAAGAGGTGATTAAATTGCATAATCATGCCATAGTGAATGGATTAATAATGGTGGTCAGGGGTATGGTTCTGAGGGCTTTAAAAGAAGAGCACATGAGAGGTTAATTTCTCTCTGCTCCACCATTTTCTGCCATGTGAGACTCCTGGGTCACTGTTGCCACTACTAAGACCCTCACCAGTGTTCCCTGGACTTTGGATGTCCCAGCCTCAGAAACTGTAAGCAACAAATTTTGTTTTCTTATAAATTACCCAGCTCCAGATATATTTTGTTATAAGCAACAGAAACAGACTAATACACCTCTGTGACCTGGAAACTGCCTCCAGAAAATTCAAAATGCAGACTATTGTAAGCCTCCTTTCTTTTGTTTATTTTCAATCAGGGATCATGACCCGGTGCTGCCTATTGTCCAATGTTTAAAACAACATAGTTTTGCATATTTTGATCAGTTTTCTAGTTGTATACATGGTAAAGTAAACTGAGTCCTCGTTACACTATGACTGGCAGTGAAAGTACACTTGCATTTTTAAGGTTTGCAAAATTATGAAGTTGCTACAGAAATGCTTCAGAGATAGAAAATTAAGTTATTTTCAAAAATAATAAAGATCTGAAGACATAATGAGGAAAAAAGACAGTTCTATGAATTTTCTCTAAATTGTATCATTAAAATGGTAGATACTTTGTGAATGAATAGAGTCAATGATAGCAGTATTATCAATAATATAAATAGTAGTAACAAAATAACACTCTTTTATTACTATATTTTTAATTTTCTGACCTTGCAATCTCTTTGTAATTTTAAAGAAACTTTTATGAGCAAGATATTTTTGAAGACATTTTACCACATGTGATGTGGCACACAAAGATGTATATGTTTTAAATTTTCAACTCAGAATCTTCAAATCCAGTCATGGGAACAAGACAACTTCTGCTCGTTACTTATTAGCTGTGTGAATTTATGCAAATCACTTAACTTATCCAACCACAAATGTATTCATATGTAAACAAAAAGTTGTACTGGATGATATTTAAAGTCTTTCTTACCTCAGAAAAATAATAGCTCACTTAAAAAGTAATTAAAATGTTGTATATGTTTGTTCACCTCTATGTTAGGAAAAAGAGGATCAGAAAAAAATGTCTTCAATACCCTCAAGTTGTTTCAAAACTAACGGTAATGCAAGGCTTTTTATTTATTTATTTTTTTTCCTTTTTGTAAAAAATAAAAGTGTCAACCATAAAACCGTGAAGTGGTAAAATATGCACTACTAATCATGAATGCAGTCATACTAATTGGAGTGAGTTGGGACTCTCATTTTTATGGCTTCCTAAACAACCAAAAGATAGAAGTAAAGGAATATAAGTTTTTTATTACACTCTGGTCATTTGAGAGTGAGAAGAGGGAGTAGTTCCTCTCCCTGAACATATGCTCACTAAGTGACACACTTTGCAATACTTCTAAGTGAAATACTTTGAGAGTAACATTTTAAATGCAACACTTTGATATGAAAAAGTCAGACTGGTAAATTCCTGTCAGGATAATGGAGAGTTCATGCTTTAAGGCACCTACTTCTACACTATAAAAACTAAACAATGATAGGTGAAATATAAAAACATAAAACTAAAGTGTCATAACTGGGCTCAAATACAAGACAAATATTTTTTATTGTCTAGAAACAAAATAACACTTAGCTTCCTAGTGGGACTGGAGCAATGGGTGCTCTGAACTGTGGATCCAGAGATAGGAAACATCTCAAAGTTTGACCCTAGTGTGGCAATGGACATCAGTATTGCTCCAAGAGAAACATGAACTGGAAACAGACTCACGGCCCAATGCTAAGAAGTGAAAGGGCTCAGAATTGGGCCAGCATCATCTTTAAAGAATACAAATCCAAATTGTTTACAATCTGCTGAATGTAAATATGACAGAGAGCTATGGGCAAAATGGCAAAAAGGCAAAACTAAAACCACATGATCAGGAACACAGCAAAAAACACTGCCTGCTGTTAGATTATGAGATCTGACTCTGAACTGGTTTCCAGAGAGCTGGACTGAGGCAACCACAAAAATCACTAACTTAAAAAAAAAGAAATTAAAATGTTTAACATTTAAGAAAGACTGCAGTCAAATACCAATATGAAAATAAGTGTGCACTCCAGAAGAAATTTAACTTCATAAAACAATCTGGAAAAGACTTTAACATAAATATGTTGGATACTTAAAAGGATAAACAAAAGCTTATAATGAATTATGAATAAAAAATTATATAAGAAATTATATAACAAGATAGAAAGAAATGAAACAGAAACATTGGAAGAGAAAGAAGTGTTAGAGTTGAAAAATATAATCACTAAAATGAAAAGCCCAATAAAATAAAATATAGACTGGACAATAAAAAAAGAGAATTTATGAAGTAATAATAGTATTGAAGAAATCACTCAAAAACAGCATAGAGAGACAAAGACAATAATGTCATAAAGTAATTAAGAAAGAAGTGGATATCTAATAGATGTTACCAAAAAAACTGAAGAAATGATGGGCAATAGTTGAGAATTTTGAAGAAATATGTATAAGATCAGCAGATCAAAAATAAACTCCCAGTATCAAGGAGAATAAATAAATACACATCCACAGCTAGTCACACTATAGTGAAACTGCGGGTAGAACAAATATTATAAACTACCAGAGAGAAAAGACAGATAATCCTAAAATATTGAGCCATCATTATAGAAAACTTTTCATCCCTATTAGAACCAATAAATTTATAAAGTAACATTTCATAATGCCATGAGAAAAACCAGTGTGAAATTTTATGCCCAGATCATATATCATTTAAAAGCAGGAGCAAAATAATGAAACTGATAAACTTTCATGAAAAGAATAATTAAAATGTGATTCTGCTGTCAGAAAAGAGACATCAGAAAATATACTAGAATAAAGTTTTTATATACAAGAACTACAAAAACTTCCTTAAAATACTTGCTTAATGTCACCTACTCAAATGAGGCCTAACTGACAAACACCAAACTATTAAGACGAGGTGTTATTCCTGGAGACAAAGAATAAAGGTATTTAAAAAGGTTCATAGGAGGTTTCAACTTTGTCTCTAATGCTCTATTTCTTCGTCTTTTTAAAAAGACAAAAACAAGAACCACAAACAAAAAACGTAAAATCCAAAACCAGAAGTCAGTATTGAAAACATTATTAGGTTGTGATAGGGCTGAATAGTTACTACATGGTGGTTCATTTTATTCTTCTCTTTACTGTATGCTTTTTTAAATATCTTAAACTAAAAAAAAAAACAAGTAGAAAAAGAAGTGCAAAACCAAGAGTTGTTGTTATCCATATATTATTGGAATATTAGTGATCAATAGAGAAGGTATCAATGGGTGGTAAACGTTTTTTGCTCCTATTCCCCCATCAAGCATTAGCACACGTCTAATCCAGCTCTCCACAAAGGTCAATACCCAGCTCACTCTCCATTATGTTAACATATGGCCATGACACAATGTAAGTTCTCAAACTCTGAGTTTGTGTAGTGGTTTCCTGAAAGTGGTAGCAAATTAAGGCTGCAGCCACCAGACATCCAAAAATAGAAAATGTTACCATAAACAAGAAAGAAGCCTGAGGACCTCTATGCCCTTACACGGCTCCAGGTAGCAGCCTTTAATCTTTGGCACAGGTCAGACTTCAGTAGAGTCATAGAAACATGGTCATTTAAACAGTGAGATTAGGATGGAGGTTGGTTTGGGGGCATTGAGAAGAAAATAGTTAAAGAGGTATGATAGGGTCATTTGATGAAGGTCCTTAAATTCTGCCTTGAGAATTTTAGACTTGTATATTTTATTTGAGCAAATTAAGCTTACTATATGTGTGCACAATATTATTAAATAACAAAGCTAAGTTTATTACAACCATGATAGAATATTTAACAGTAACTCTAGAAGTATGTTACAGGGTTGTGAAAAGAATGAGAAAAATAAACTAGTTGTTAACTGGTGAAATAAGTATATGTTTTATATAGAGTTAGTTTTCTAACTAAAAATCTCATTTCTTTAAAGAAGGTAAAGAGAGAGAAATGAAAGAATGATGCAAAAAAATCCATCTTTAAGTGAATAAGTGCAATGAGATCCCTGCGTGTTCCTTGGTTATGCAGGGAATTTACTGGGGGGATGGAGGGGAATGAGAGGGGAGAGATGAAGCACTGAAAATTGCCCTGGTTATTCAGCCTCCACCTTCCTGTGAATTACTTTAGAGAACAGATCATTTTGCCACCCCACAAGTACTAATGTTATTCCAAATAAAACAAGGATTCTGTTTCTAAATAAATAATAATATTATAGCAAAAGTTCAAAGTTAAATATTAGGTAAAAGTTTACCTACTTAAACTAACTTAGTGCACTATTAGAATATTTTTTAAACCCTAAAAACCAATGCCATCTAACAAGAATTTTAGGATAGCATGTCTTTCAAGAGACACTCTGGGAAGTTCCATAATAAACAGTACTATGAAATAGGTGCTTATTTAGATGCTTCTCTGTGAAGAGAGAGAACTAATCCTCTGTATCTGGCATCTAGACTAGTGCTGTCTAATGGAACTTTCTGTGGTGGAGGAAATGTTCATTCTGCACTGTTTAAATTGGTAGCCACTAACCGCTTGTGGTTATTGTGCATAGGAAATATGGCTAATGTAACCAAGAAACTAAATTTTTAATTTTATTTAATTTAGCAACAAAAATTTAAATAGTCACATGTTTAAGTGTTTAAAGGCTAGCATATTGGACAGAACAGACCTACACAATTAGTATACAATGCAACTCTCACTAAATATAATCAGAAATGAACAAAAACAAAAGAAAAATATAAAAAATGGTTGGTACAGGTTAACCTCTAGGTATTATAAAGACCTGAAGAATTATATTTTCCATATCCTCTTAGGTCTTCTTATTATACTTGTATACTAACCTAGTGACCATTCATCAAATTCTACATTGAATATCCCCATTAGTAGTCAAAACTATATCTACAAAACCTAAAGGATCATTTAAGCTGAAAATCTTTTCTTCCATTGCATCCTTTGTGAAATTTAGTTTGAAACCAGTCCCAGTAATGTGAAGAACCCAATGAAGACTCATAAAACCATGCGCTTTACTGTGGTAGTTCCCACATGCTACAGTGAAAGGGTGATGACTCAGAAAACCAAGTCCTTTGATGGAGTGTGGACTTGCACTTAGACAAGGGCTATTCAGGCCAGGATTTCAATGCATGTGCTAATGTGGATTCAACTGCTCACTTCCATTCTCATTACTCCTGTTACCCTCATTTCTAAAACATTTTATTCACATATTTCTTTTCCCCTGGAAACAATTTCTTTGCTAGAGCCAAATTTCTAATTTCTCTACACGTTTAACACATCACCCCATTTCAAATTACCTTGAGAGAGGGAAAAGTTAAAGGCTAGAAATTGAGAGCAAAGAAGACCATCCAAATTAAACAATCTGTTTAAGGCCAGTAGGCTTATATATATTTCTTTAAAGGCTTTGTGGACTATTTCCTTTGAATACAAAGCTCTTCAAACATCCACAAAACTAACTTTCCACTATCTCAATATCTGGGTAGAAATAACTCTCATAACAAATAGCGTATAACACAAATACTCATAACAAATTACTGTGATAAGTAGATAAAGTATCTATTTAGTATAGTAGGACTTCATATCAATTTTAATTACCTTTGTTATTTCTATAAATATATGAAATTTAAGATTAGAAGGTAAATATTTGCACTTTTCTATATTATTCTATTTGGGCGGGAACTAGAATTTACTTATTTGAATGAATAAAAATGAACACCCCAATCACTGCCTAATATTATCAGAGGCCATGGTAAAATAACATGAATGATAAGCAAAGAAACAGTGTTAGTGATTTTTACATCAGATTTCATTTCATCTCAAATACTTGCCCCTGTAATTCATCTTGTTCTCGCAATTCTTTTATGCAAATAGTTTTCATTTTAGTCCCTACGGCAAATCCAGAATTTGAAAATAATCAGATAGAACAGTATGTAATTTAAGGTCCTGACAACAAGTACAGAAATGTTGTTTTATGCTTTAGGGAGCTGTGCATAGACCATCTGCTGCCTTGGTGATTCCCATGATGGCTGTCAAAAGTATGTATGCATGAAGAGGCAGACAATAAAGAGGGAGATATTCTCACAGCCATTGGAACAGGAACCTAGGAAACCACAGCATCCACTTTAGGCTCATGTGATATATTTTAGGTCCGCCTACTCAACCCAAATCTCAAAAGAAGAATCCCATTGAGAGTTTTTATGATATAATGTCACTGTGCATTTCATGCAGCTTGAGTTAGGAGAATAACTGAGTAGAAATTTGTGCTGCATTTGTGCTGCATTGTGAGACACAATGGAACTAACATGGAAATAACTGGGAAAAAGCAATGTATACTATTTTACCAATAGAATCTGCAACATGATGTGCTCATGCTATCTGTGAACTTATTCCTAGAGCAACACAAAATTTTCCCTTGCCTACTTATTTATAGCAGAATAAGAATTCTTATGCTTAGCAATTACTTCCAACATCCAGAGTTTGACGTTTGAGTACAGGGCCAAACAGAAGATATGACAGATTCATATGGACTATACATATAGAATTAGAAAAGCCCTAAATCCCCCCCTTAAAAAAGAATAGTAAAAATTTTGAATTCCCTATCATATCTGTCCACAAGGCTATTGAATAAGACTTTAAACTTGTACTACCTATGCAAGTCTTATAGTGAGTTAATTCTTGAACTAGATATGAAGGAAGGAAATAAATTATACACAAGCTTATCTAAGTGAGTTATCTATTCCTAAAGAATTCCTTTTAAATGTAAGAGTCACCCTTTTATTCCAGGGGGTAATCTTATGTTTTGAGAGGATTACGTTTCACATGTCCAGAAATTGTATCCTTGCAAGCTACTCACTAGATACTGCTAACTGGAAATGATTCTCACATGGAAAGTGGAACCTTAATCATGAATAGGAGGATGGACAACTGATAGAGTAAGCACAACCATAGTAAAACATGTCATTCTTACTAGTTGCACATTTGGTACATGGACATTAATTTATCTTTAATAACACAGGATATCAATTTTTATAGTATTCATTCTTGAGTTCAAGTCATGAATTGAATGTAACTCAATGTTTGCATTACCTTCCTGGAGAACCTGTTATTTAAGAGAAAGAGTGTGATTTAATAAATAATTTAGTAGTAGCACTAGAAAAACTCAAATCATAGTTTGTAAGTAGATAGAATACATATAATATTGTGACTACTGTAAATAATTATGTTCCATGTCAAGGTACTGAACATTTTTACACATATGCACTGAATGTTTGACGAATACTGATTTTGTGACACAATTTGGAAGGTAAAGTTAGGAAAAAATATGACTGTGGGGATTATGGCAGATTCAATGATAGGTATTGATCACATGGTTATCTCTTCCTGGGCACATAGAAAGACCATATTTTCCAACTTCTCTTCCAGGAAGGTTGAGCCAAGGACCACGCTCCTGCCAATTGGATGAAGGCAGAAATGATGAATGTCACTTCCAGTCCTGGCAATTAAAAACATCCTGTGCAATCTTATAACTTCCTCTTATCCTACTATAGAGACCATGGAGGTCATGTACTCCAGATGGCCTGGCTGCAAGATAGAGAAAGGCCAGCCAAATTTCATTAGATTTTACAGGAGTGGGAAAAACAAACAAACAAACAAACAGAAAAGAAACAACCTTTATTTTATGAAGGCATTAGTTCTCAGGCTTTATTTTTTCCCTCCAGCAAAGGCAAGCCTATTCTGAATAATTCAAATAACTTTCCAGAATGCCTTAGAATTTTTTTATCACCCTTCAAGACTCTACTGCAACAATGATACTATGGCTTTAATTATGAGCAATTCATGAATTAACATCTTTTTCATATCTAATAGCTCTCTCTTTATCTGTTTAGGAATAATGTAGTTGTGCAAAAAAGCTTATCTTTGCCTTTAGAGTTTACCTGATCCCTTTCAGAAAAAAAAATGTCCATGTTGAAAGAATAATGCTTGTTGGTTGGCCAAAAATGCCTTAGGATGGAACTCTGGAGAGAACTAGCCAAGGAATTTTTCAGTTGCTCGAATGGCTCCTCTACAATAGAAGTCATAGCTGTGGAATGGATAAGTAGCTTAATGCCCACCTAAATCATCTTTATTTATACTTTACTGAGGATATGAGTCAAAGATGAACACTTTTATGGCATTTGTAAAAATTATTTGCTCATTTTTATCAGAAGGTTAATCCTGTCCAGGAACCACAGTATTACTTCAAATTAGTTGTTTTTTATTTCTACCACAATTGAATCATAAGACTATCACCATATGGAATCCATAGTACATAAGGTCCAGTGGCATTGCCATGTAAATCATTTGCAAAGGCATTTCTGAAAGTCTGATGATAAAACTTTATAATTATTAGAGGCAAGTTCTCAAAAATTATTTAAGATATTACATATATATGATAGTATATCTAATAACGTATACTAGATAATTCTTGAGGGCATGCTTCTAATAATTGCACAGTTTTAACTTCAGGCTTTTAAAAGATATATTTATATTAATATATTTTAATATTATTTACATTAATGTTTTTGGCTAAAACCAAGTACTGATAAGGGATCACCTAGTACTTAAATTCTACTAGAGTAACTCTTGGGCAACTTCATATAAGCTTCTCTGCTGATTAAAGTATTATGGTAGCTAAGGAAGCTGATGTATGATGTATGCTAGGTAGTTTTGTTTCACACAGTAATGGATTCTGTTACTTTATTCCTTGTAGTTGACCATCATGAATACTTAGCATACACACACACACACACACACACACACACATATAAAGAAAACAAGGAAACTTCGGGAGGTGTTAAATATGACTATTACTTTGATTGTGGTGGTGTTAACATGGATGTTTGTTTATGTCCAAATTCACCAAATTGTACATATTAAATATGTGAAGTTCATGGTGTATCAATTATACCTCAATAAAGCTGTTAAAAACAAATAGCAACAATAACAAATGATTGCTAAATGCTAACTATATTCTCCATTTTGGCCTTGAGTTGGAAATATGTAATATTTAGCTTCAATTTTTTATACTAATTGTCATATGAAGTGATCAAGACATTTCCTTTCCTTTTTGGTTCTCATGTTCTTTACATTTAAAGTTAAAGGGGTTAATCAAGAAGGCCTTAACTTTTCCCTCAGCTTGACCAAACATTAGACAGGCTTCTTCCTGTCTCTAAGCCCTTGGAAAATCCAGGTGATTTAACCACAGAGATAGCTCTCTTCCTTTTTCTTAGAGCATGTACTCTGGAAAACTTGTAAATTATTTTTCTGCCCCTTGAGATGTAAATCTTTAAGGCTCTTGCCAGTTTCACCACCCAGGAATATCTTTCTCAACCTGGAAGCCATCCTTTGAAATACAATTATTTACAATCTATAATGGTGGTAATATTAAAAATTGAGACAAATCATTGGCTAGAATCCCTATCTCTCAGAGTCTGTGGGAAGGTAGAAGTACAACTTTGGTGGGTGCTTTGCTGCATGTTTTATAACTACCTTCCATCACAAAGATATGAGGAAGTTTACTTTTCCTTTGGGTAAAGCCAATTAGCAAATACTAAAAACTCTCCCACACTTTGTTTTAATGGAGTTCAGTTCACACTGCATTTTGGTCACTCTCCCCTATTGCACTAGCTTTGAAAGGAATCTGTTCAAGTCCTTTGTCCATTTTTTAACTGGGTTATTTATTCTGTACATTTAACTTGTTTGACTCTCTTATATATTTTGGATATTAATCCCATATCAGATGTATGATTTATAAATATTTTCTCACATTCTATGGGTTCTCTCTTCACTTTGTTAATTGTTTCCTTTGCTATATAGAAGCTTTTTAGTTTGATTCATCCCATTTGTCTATTTTCACTTTTGACACCTATTCTTTAAGGATCATATACAAAAAATTGTTTGTTTCTCATGCGAATATCATGGAGTTTTTCTGCTATGTTTTCTCCTAGGAGTTTCACAGTTACAGGTTAAGACATACAAGTCTTTAATTCATTTTGAGATGATTTTATGTGGTATAAGATAAGAGTCTAATTTTATTCTTCTGCATATGAATATTCAATTTTCCCAACACCACTTATTAAAGAGACTGTCCTTTTCCCATTTTGTGTTCTTGGCACCTTTATCAAAGATTAATTAACTTAAAAAGTGTGGGTTTATTTCTGGATTCTCTATTCTGTTCTATTGGTCTCTACTGACTAGCAGGTTTTCTGCCATGAAATCAGCTGAAAGACATATTAAGACTCCCTTGAATGTGAGCTCTGTGTGTGTGTGTGTGTGTGTGTGTGTGTGTGTGTGTATACACACTTTTTAAAAATCTCTTTCTACCTTCAGCATTCTCTTTCTTTGATTTTTAACAATGTGATTGTAATGTGTTTGGGTGGACTCCTCTCTGGGTTGAATTTGATTGGCAACTTCTGAGCTTTCTGTACATAGCTGTAGCTGTCTTTCCCCACATTTTCCCACAAGTGGGATATTAGAGGCCACTATTTCCCCATACATGCTTCCTAGGCCTTTCTCTGTACCTTCTTCAGAAGAATCTATTATGCAAAGGTTAGTTTGCTTGATGGTGTCTGAAAGTCTCCAAAGGCCTTCATCATTCTTTTTCATTTTATTTATCTTGATCTTCTGATTGAATAATTACAAGTGTCTCATCTTTGAGTTCACTGTTAAACTTTTCTAGCTTTCTGTTGAATTTTTAGGTTTACTCACTGTGTTCTTTATCTCTAGGATTTCTATATGATTTTTTAAAATTTCTCTATTTTTTGTCAAACTTCCCCTTGGGTTACAAGTTTGTTTTGTTTTGTTCTTAAATTTTTTTTAAGTACTATATCTTTTTTACAACTTTTATTTTATTTTATTTTGCCAATATACAATGTGGTTGATTATTGCGACCCATTACTGAAACATCCCTCCCTCCTCCCTTTCCCCTCTCCCTCCCAACAATGTCCTTTCTGTTTGCTTGTCATATCAACCTAATGGAATTGTAATTGTTGTGTCTTCTCCCCCCATCCCCAAGTTGTTGGTGCATTTACTTATTTATTTTCAGCTCCCACAAATAAGTGAGAACGTGTGATATTTCTCTTTCTGTGCCTGACTCGTTTCACTTAATATAATTCTCTCTAGGTCCATCCATGTCACTGCAAGTTGGCAGTATTTCATTCTTCATTATAGCAGAGTAGTATTCCATTGTGTAGATATACCACATTTTCTGCTTCCACTCATCTGATGATGGACATTTGGGCTGGTTCCAACTCTTAGCTATTGTAAACAGTGCTGCAATGAACATTACAGAACAGGTGTAACTTCGAATTCATGATTTCCATTCCTCTGAGTATATTCCCACCAGTAGGATAGCTGGGTCATATGGTAGATCTATCTGCAATTGTTTGAGGAACCTCCATACCATTTTAAATAGAGGCTGCACCGTTTTGCGGTCCCACCAACAGTGTATGAGAATTCCTTTTTCTCCACAACATCACCAGCATTTCTCATTCACAGTCTTTTGGATATTAGCCATCCTAACTGGGATGAGATGGTATCTCTGTGTGGTTTTGATTTGCATTTCCTGAATGCTGAGTGATGTTGAGCAGTTTTTCGTGTGTCTGTTAGCTCTTTTGCCCATTTTTTAATTGGGTTACTTGTGTTTTTTTTTGTTTTTTGTTTTTGTAGTTGTAGTTGTAAAGTTGTTTCAGTTCCTTGTATATTCTGGATATTAATCCTTTGTCAGATGTGTATTTTGCAAATATTTTCTCCCAATCTGTTGGTGGTCTTTTACTCTGTTAATAGTTTCTTTTGCTGTGCAGAAGCTTATTTTATTTTGTCAATATACATTGTTTGATATAATCCCATTTGTTTATTTTTCCTTTGGTTGCCTGTGCTTTGGGGGTCATATCCATGAAGTCTGTGCCCAGTCCTACTTCGTGAAGTGTTTCTGCTATGTTTCCTTTAAGAAGTTTTATTGTTTCAGGGTGTATATTTGATTCTTTAATACTTTTTGAGTTGATTTTAGCATATGGTGAGAGGTATGGGTTTAGTTTTATTCTCCTGCATATTGATATCCAGTTATCCCAGCACCATTTGCTGAAGAGGCATTCTCTTCCCCAGTATATAGGCTTGGTGCCTTTGCCAAAGATCAGATGGCTGTAGGTGTGTGGGTTGATTTCTGGATTTTCTATTCTATTCCATTGATCAGTGTGTCCGTTTTTATGCCAGTACCATGCTGTTCTGGTTATTATAGCTTTGTAGTATAGTTTAAAGTCAGGTAGTGTTATGCCTCCAGCTTTATTTATTTTTTTGCTCAGAATTGCTTTGGTTATGCATGGTCTTTTGTTATTCCATATAAATGTCTGGATAGTTTTTTTCCATTTCTGAGAAAAATGTCATTGGAATTTTGATGGGGATTGCATTGAATTTGTATATCACTTTGGGTACTATGGACATTTTCACAATGTTGATTCTTCCAATCCAAGAGCGTGAGATATCTTTCCGTCTTCTTGTGTCCTCTTTAATTTCTCTCAGCAGTGGTTTGTATTTCTCATTATAGAGATTCTTCACATCCTTGATTAACTCAGTTCTTAAGTACTTTATTTTTGTGGTGGCTATTCTAAATGGGCAAGCTTTTGTGGTTTCTCTTTCTGCATGCTCACTACTGCAGAATTGAAATGCAACTGATTTTTGTGTGTTGATTTTGTATCTTGCTACTTTGCTGAAATCATGTATCAACTCCAAGAGTTTTTTTGTAGAGGCTTTAGGCTGTTCGATATATAGGATCATGTCCTCTGCAAACAGGAACAGTTTGACTTCATCTTTTCTGATCTGGATGCCCTTTATTTCCTTCTCTTCTCTGATTGTTCTGGCTAGTACTTCCAACACTATGTTGAATAGGTGTGGTGAGAGTGGGCATCCTTGTCTAGTTCCTGTTCTTAAAGGAAAAACTTTCAGCTTTTCCCCATTCAAGATGATATTGGTGGTGGGTTTACCTTATATGGCTTTAGTTATGTTGAGATACTTTCCATCGATACCTAACTTTAGAGAGTCTTTCTCATGAATGAGTGTTGAGTTTTATCAAATGCTTTTTTTTTTTTTTTTTTTTTCCCGTGACCGGCACTCATATCAAATGCTTTTTCAGCATCTATAGATATGATCATATCGTCCTCATATTTTATTTTATTGATATGGTGTATCACATTTATTAATTTGCATATGGTGAACCAACCTCACACCCCTGGGATGAATCCCACTTGATTATTGTGTATAATTTTGCATATGTGTTTCTGTATTCTGTTAGCTAGTATTTTATTGAGGATTTTTGCATCTATATTCATCAAGGATATTGGCCTGTAGTTTTCTTTTTTAGTTGTATCTTTACCTGGTTTTGGTATCAGGGTGATATCAGGGTGGTATCAGGTACCAAACCCAGTACTTCCTTGAGAATTTCTTGTAAGGGTGGTCGTGTGGTAGTGAACTCCCATAGTTTTTGTTTGTCTGAGAAATATACTATTTGCCCTTCATTTCAGAAGGGTAGCCTTGTGGGATAGAGTATTCTTGGCTGGCAATCTCTGTCTTTTAGTATTTTGAATATATCATCCCATTCCTTTCTGGCTTTTAGGGCTTGTGATGAATAGTCTGATGTTAGTCTGATGGGACTCCCTTATAGGTGATTTGATGTTTCTCTCTTGCAGCTTTTAAGATTCTCTCTTTGTCTTTGAGTTTTGCCAATTTGACTATAACATGTCTTGGAGAAGACATTTTGGGGTTGAATGCATTTGGGGATCTTTGAACTTCCCGAATCTGAAGATATGTGTCTTTTACTATACCTGGGAAGTTTTCTGCCACTATTTTGTTGAATATGTTTTCAATGCAATCTCCTTTTTCCTCCCCTTCTCGAATACCCATGACTTGGATATTGAGTGCTTAAGGTTGTCTGATATCTCGCTTAGATTTTTTTCAATGTTTTTAATTCTTTTTTCTGGTCTGCCTGTGTTATTTCAAACAGCCCATCTTCAAGGTCAGAAGTTCTCTCTTCTGCTTCTGCAAGCCTGCTGGTTAAACTCTCTGTTGTGTTTTTTTATTTAATTGAATGATTTCTTCAGCTAAGCAAGCTCTGCTACATTCTTTTTCAGGGCATTGATTTCCTTGTACATTTCTTCTTTCAGGTCCTGTATACTATTCCTCATTTCACCAGGTTGTGCAGCTGAGTTTTCTTGTATTTCATTTAGTTTCCTTAGAATTATCACTCGAAATTCCTTGTCAGATATTTCAAGTGCTTCTTGTTCTATAGGATCTAGAGCTTGAGAGTTATTACCCTTTGGTGATGTACTTTCTTGATTTTTCATATTTCTGGTATCTTTCCTTTGTTGTTTAGTCACTGTGGCAGGCGATTTCAAAGTCCACTGGTTTGACACTACTGTCTGGCTAGGGCTGCCAATTTGGCATGGCTACCTCAGTGTCTGCTCAGTTGCCCACTAGTGCCTTGGGTGCATGGTCACCTTGGGTCTTGGGCCTCTCCAGGGAGGCACCTCTCTGGTCAGCATGCACTCGGCCGGGCTTGGGATGGAGTCGGGCATTTGAGGTGAGGCCTACCTGCTGGGTCGTGCGCTGGCACCACAGGGTGTGTGGTCTCCATGGAACTTCTGCTTCTCTGGCTGGGTGCCTCCTCTAATCCACATGCACTTGGCCGGGCTGGGGATGGAGTCAGGCAGTGGCAGCGAGGCCCTTTTTCTAAAAAATTTTATTTAATTTTCTATTTGTATTTTCTCAGAGTTACCTGAATTTCTTTAAAATAACTATTCTGAATTTTTGTCAGTCATTTCATAGAGCTCCATTTCTTTGCAGTCCTTCATTGGAGCTTAGTTTCTTTTGGTACTGTCATATTTTTCTGTTTTTTTATAAACCTGTGTCCTCACACTGATACCTGCACATGTGAAGAGACAGCCACATCTTCTGATCTTTGCAGATATCCTTCGGTGGTGATAGACCTTCACTATTTGGTCTAGCCTGGGATTCTGGATAATTTGGCTGGTAGCAACCCTGGACAGGCAAACCTTGGTATTGGGTTGTGCCTTGAGGTCAAATGGTACTGCTCACTGTGCACCATGGTTTGGTGCACTGACTGAACTCTGCCTTCAGGTGAAGCTACTGGCTGGGCTCTGCAATCATCTCTGATTGGGCAGGGTTGCAAGTTGTGTTCCCTGGCTGGACATTACTGTTGTTTGGAATCTGTAGTTGGGCAGGGCCGTGTGCTGAGCTTCAAGGCTGGATGTGGTCTCTGTGGTTGTTGCTCAGCTATACAAGGTGGGTGGGTTGAGAAGCTATGCTCCACAGATAGGTGTAGACTTCAACTTGCCTCCCAGACTAGGCTAGGCTTAAGCAGAGTACCAAGGATAAGTGTAGTCACTGCTCAGCAACTAGAGTTGGGTGGGACCAGATGTTCCCACTGTGGATAACTGATGACCTGTAGTTGCATCCTGGTCTGGGAAAGACTTAATATAAGCACCAGAACTTAGTTTGATTACCTCTCTACTGCCAGGATTGGGTGAGTCACATGCTCCCTCTGTATGTAATCACTGACTTGCAGTTGTCTCTTGACCTGGGGAAGACTTAATGAGAGCACCCAGGCTATGTGGGGGAACTGGCTAGGATTAGAGCCTGGAAGACCCATTGTTCATGTTTCCTACATCTTGATACTGTTGGCTAGTCTATCTAGTGTGACACTTCTGTTCACTGGAATGCAGAGAAACTTTTGAGATTGGCTTGCTGGTTATAATGAGCTCCACCCTTATTCTTTGTTTCTAACTGACCTCCAGTAATCTAATCCTTCTGGTACTTTCAATGTTTCCTGTAACATGAGAAAGACATGAGCCTCCTGTGAAGGGTTCCAGAATTGTGGGGAAGCTGAATGTCTGCCTCCAAATCACTTTTCCCACTGTGGAAACTGTGGGTACAGTGGAATCCTTTTTTGTGGTGCTATACTGGCTTGGAAGAAGGGTGGCACAGTCAAAAGAGCTATTTCTCTTACCATTAGATGATGGTTATTCTCAGTTCTGCAATCCAAGGAGATATCTCAGTTTCACTACCAAGTTCTGGGATATTTAGGTTCTAAGTTCTGCCTGTAGACTGTTGCTAGTTGGATTTCTGTAGAGGGAAGTAAAGCTACATAACTCCAATTCTGCCATTTTTCTGATGTCACTCCTCCAATTATTTTAAAAAGAAATATTTGAATTGTATCTGATTAATTAATAAAATAAATGGGAGAATACTTATTGGCATGTTATTAATTAACTGTTTCTCTTGAAATAAAAACAAGGGTACTGTAAAGCAAGCAACTATTAAATAATTTTTTTTTAATCTCGTGTATTGAGAGAAATATTTTATAAGAATTGTGCTGTAGATGAGAACAGGTGGTAATAATCAGACTGCTCATCTGCAGATTATAAAATCATCTACAGGTTGGCTTTCACGAGTATTATAGCCAATATGTGAAAACTTATCCATTTTCAAATTATGCCAGATGGACTCAGACCAAATTCAGAGAACCATGTAGGACTAATGTTCTTTTCTGATGTTTTCTTAGAAGTTTAAAGCAGACGACTATGCCATTTACATAGTAAAATAGAAACTGAACAGTATGTGAGCAGAATTTATTTAGTGAGTTGAGAGAGAGTCAATTAGTAACATCAGAGCTTCTGTAATTTCAAGATATTAATATTTGAAATCCTCTGCAGATGTGCCCTAGTCATAGGTAAATGTGTGATTGGCAACTATCTGTTTTTAACTGAAGTTCGGTATTTCAACTTCCCAGGGAAATAAAGAAATTTCCAGATACATGTTATTAAGCATTATTTTTCTCACATTGTGACTTGGATTGTTTTAATATTATCACTCACTATTTAGAACTGTGCTGAATGCTAGCCTGATAATTTGCATTTTGTTTGTGAGTCTTTATGTCTTAGGGCTGCTTCAAAGTAAAAAGATCTTTTCGCTCATCCAAAAAAAAAAAAAACAATGTTGTGTGGCTGCAACATTCATATTAGTGTTGTCTACCAGAATCAATGTAGTGCTGCTGAATATCTCTTTTCTGTAATCATAAAATGTGTAAAATTATAGTCTATGTCTGTCTTCCCCTTTCTCATATATTTAAGGTAGGAATATTTTGTTGCCATACATTCAAAGATTGGAAGGGAAAGGAAAGGAAGGGAAAGGAGGGGAAAGGAAAGAAAAAGAAAAAAGTAAGGAATTAACGGAGGGAGGGAGAGAAGGAAGAAAGGAAGGAGGAGAGGGAGAGGTGAAGGGAGGGAGAAAGAATGAAAGAGTGAAAGAGGGAGAGGGAAGGAAGAAGGGAAAAAAGGGACAGAGGAGGGAAAGAAAAAGGAAGGAAGGAAGGAAGGAGGAAGGGAGGGAGAGAAGAAGGAAAGGTGGAAGGGAGACAAGGAAGAAAGAAAATAGAAATAGGCAGCTCAATAAGAGAGATATATTGGCCAAATTGTGTTCCCCACCCCACCACCAAATTCTGATGTTGGATCCCCAACATCTTGTACCTCAGAATGTTACTATATTTGGAGATAGGTCTTTTAAACAGGAACATAAGTTAAAATGAATCCATTAGGGTGGCCCTAATCCAATCTGACTGGTGTTTTTCTAAGAGAGGAGATTAGGGAACTGTAGGGGAGAAAAAAATAATATTTTTCCTACCCTTCTGAGCTTTTAATTGGAACAAGCCCCTGTAATAAAAGACAAATTAGCAATAGAAAAACAAGCAGATGTTTATTGACATGTATACCTAAAATATACATGCTAGATACCCAGAGAAATAAGTAAATCTCAAAGAGATGGCTTAGAGTTCAGGCTTACATGCCATCTTCTACTGAAAAAAAGAAAGAAAGGTGTTGGGGAGGCCAGTATCAGAAAGTTGACCAGGAAAAGCATGGTAAACAAGGATAAGATTTTCTATGCAGATATATGTCAGTGCCTTTCTCATTGATAAAAGTCTCTAGTGATTCAGAGTCATTCTTCTCCTTCTTTCCCCCCTTTATGGAGAGGAAGACATCTTGTACAGATGGAGATTGCCTTTAGAGATGCAAATTTCCTTTACAAAAGGGTCAATTCTACTCCATTTTCAAAGTTTCTCCTGTGTCTGCAGTTTCTCAAACTAATTGGTTCAAAACAATCCTTATTCTAAAAGGCATATTTTAGGGTAGCATATTCTCATCTCCTACAACACAGAGAAACACCAATGGCACATGTTAGAGGGATGACCTCTTTTAAAGAGGCAACAAGAAGGTACCCCACTTGCAAGCCAAGGAGAGGGAGCACACAGGAAACCAACTCTGCCAGGATCTTGGGCTTGAGCTTCCAGCCTCTAGAACTGTTAGAAAATAAATCTCTGTTGTTATTTTGTTGTTGCATCCCTAGCATACGAATATAGATTTATAAATGTTATTCACTCCAGAACCTCTAAAAAGAGAGGAAAACCCGTTTTGTTGTTCAGGAGGAAAGATACATTAATACTGAAGAAGATCAAATTTATGTAGGAAATAAGCTTATTTATGGAACAATGAACTGAGTAAAAATGACTTAAAATATAAGAATTAACTTCATTTTGAAAATTCTCCTTTCCATGCCCAGAGCTGTAAGATTACAAACTGGATGCTGTATGTATGGGAGGGAGGGAGGGAGGGAGGGAGGGAGGGAGGGAAGGAGGGAGGGAGGGAGGAAGGAAGGAAGGAAGGAAATAATAGGTAGAAGACCTTCTCTCAAATTTCCATTTTGGAATGCAATAACCTAGTTGTTTATTTATTTTAAGGAAACATTTTTTAAAGAGTAAAATACTTATTTATCAAATAATCTTTTCTAAAATTATTGAAATTATTCTAATATCTGCATCATATGATAGGATGGAAATAATCATAGTTTATAGATGAATAAAACAAATTAAAATTGAATCAATATAAAGTGAATTTTTGAATTCTTCATGTCTCTTCTTAATTATAATCAGTTAAGTTTAATTTTTTAAAAGTCCTACAATCTAATGCAAAAAAATAAATTATAAGGAAAATTTATGATAAACTTCTCACATGGGAAATCAGACATACTTTACAGCTGTACTAGAGTATAATGGAAGTATAATGAACAAGACATATTTAAGGTATCCAATGTGAAAAGCTCTGACATATCAATAAACCCATGAAACATGAAACCATCACCACAAATCAAGATAACGAACAAACTGAAGCATCTAATCCTCCTCCACTCTCTCCCCCAGGCAAATGCACATCTGCTTTTTGTCACAATAGATTAATTTGCATTTTCCAGAGTTTCATATAAATGAAATTACAAATTATGTATTCTTTTTTTTTTTCTGGTTTGTTTCAAATAGCATAATTATTTTGGCAGTCATCCTGGTTATGTGAATTTTTGTTGTTGAGTAGGGTTCATTACATAAAGATATACCACAATTTGTTTACCCTTTTACCTGTTAATCAACATCTGACTTGCTTTCAGATTAGAGCTGTTAAAAATAAAGCATCCATGAATAATTGCATAGCATCTTTGTGTGAACATATATATTTACATTTCTTTTGGATAAGGAACTAGAAGGGGGATGAGTGGGATATATGTAAGGTATATATATGTTTGTCTTAAGTTCAAGGAATTGTGATTGTTGTGTCTTCTTCCCCGCCCCCCTGCCCACTTGTTGGTGCATTTATTTATTTATTTTTAGCTCCCACAAATAAGTGAGAACATGTGATATTTCTCTTTCTCTGTCTGACTTGTTTCACTTAATATAATTCTCTCTAGGTCCATCCATGTTGCTGCAAATGGTAGTATTTCATTCTTTTTTATAGAAGAGTAGAATTCCATTGTGTAGATATATCACATTTTCTGCTTCCAGTCATCTGATGATGGACATTTGGGCTGGTTCCAACTCTTAGCTATTGTAAATAGTGCTGCAATAAACATGGGAGTACAGATATCCCTTTGACATGATGATTTCCATTCCTCCAGGTATATTCCCAGCAGTGGAATAGCTGGGTCATATGGCAGATCTATCTGTAATTGTTTGAGGAACCTCCAAACCACTTTCCATAAGGGCTGCACCATTCTGCAGTCCCACCAAAGTGAACAGATATGATGCTGATGGGTGAGAGGGGGGAGAGGGAGGGGGAGGGAGGAATCAATAAAGGGACATGAAAATCAACTACACTGTATATTGATAAAATATAAATAAATAAATAAATAAAAACCTAAAAAAATAAAAATAAAAAAGTAAACAGATATTTGTTTACAACAATTATATCATTCCTAGTAATGTGAAATTATAAAAATAAGCTTTTAACTAAATTTTATTTTTGAAGATCTAACAGAATTTAAAGACAGACTAAAATGATATGTCAATATGTTGTTGATAGTTGTCTTTAAGATGATTACAGGCTATTTTTTCATTTTACTTTTTCTACATGTCTGAATTTTCCAAATTTAATGAAGCTGTATTTCTTTGAATTCAAAATAAAGTAAGCAACTTTTTTAAAAAGTAAAAAAAAAAAAAAAATGTGTATATATGTTTAAATATTTAAGAAACTATAAACTGTTTTTCAAAGAGTTTGTAACATTTTACATTCCTTCTGGCTTTGTATGAGAGTTCCAGTTGCTCTGTACCCTCAATAACACTTGGTATGGTCCAAACTTTTAATTTTGGTGATTCTTTTAGGTATGTAGTGACATCCCATTGTTGTTTAATTCACATTTCTCTAATGACTAATGATATTGAGTATCTTTTTATATGAGTATTTGCCATCCATATATATTCTTTGCTGAAGTGTCTATATAACACTGTTTCCTACTGTTAATTAGGCTATTATTTTTATTGAGCTGTGAAAGTTCTTTTTATATTCTAGAAAAAGTCCTTTTTCAGATAGATGTTTTGCAAATATGTTCTTCCAGTCAACGACTTGCCTTTTCTTTTTGAAAACTGGTTTTTGATGACTATATATTTTTTAATTTCATAAAATTGAATTTAGCAATTTTTCTTTTGTATTTTATTTATTTGTGCACTATTTAAGAGACCTTTGTCAAACCCAAGGTCATCAAAATTTTCTCCTGTTTCCTCTAAAAGATTTCTCTTACATTTGGATTTATTATTAATTTTGTTTGAGTTTTTTTTTTCTTTATAGAGTGAAGTTAGGGTTGAGTGTTTGTTTCTGTTTCTATGGCTACCTAGAATCATTTGTTGAAAGTTTATCTTTTCCTGCATTAATTGCCTTGACACCTCTGTCAAAAATCATTTTATCATATATGTGCAGTCTGTATGTCTATTTTCATATCAGTAAACCCTGACATAGTTAATGTACCTTTTTAAGAAGTGTTGAAATCAAATAGTGTAAATTCAATAACTTTGCTCTTTTTTTCAAAATTATTTTAGCTATTGTATTATCTTTGCATTTCTATATAAGTTTTAGAATTTGCTTGTTAATTTCTATAATGAATACTGCTGGAATTTTAAATAAGTTTTCTTGAAAACTTTAAATCAATTTAGACAATTGATGTCTTCATAAATTAGATTTTTCAATCCATTGTTATGATATATTTCTGCATTTTTTTAGGTCTTCTAAATTCTCAGCAATGTTTTGTAGTTTTCTGTGGGAGGAGTTGGATATGTTTTTCAAATTTATCTCTATTTGATGCTTCTATAAACAGTATTTTTAAAAATTTCAATTTCCAATTTTTGAGTTCTAGTACATAGAAATATGATTGATTTTTGTATGTTTACATATCTTGGAAACTTGTTACACTCACAAGCTAGTTCTGGCAGATTTTTTATAAATTCTTTATGATTTTCTACATAATTAGGTATTCTGAAAATAAAAACAGTCTTACTTCTTTCAGTCCAATTTGTATGTCTTATATTTCTTTTCCTTTCCTTATTATACTGGTTATAAGATAGTAAGATAGTGAAATGAAGTGGGGAGAGAAGATATCTTTGCCATTCTTTCTACATTAGGGTAAAATTTTTAATTTTTTCCCAGTTAATATGATGTTCGCTGTTGCTTTTCATTTAAGCTCTTTATCAGATTGAGGAAGTTGTGTTCTATTCCTAAATGTCTTAGAGTTTTATTGACAAAAATGGGATAGATTTTTCTCAAAGCTTTTTTGGCACATACTTTGAAAATCATAAGGGAATTTCTTTTTATCCTGTTAACCTGTTAATATGATGAATTATATTGATTGATTTTCTAATGTTATACCAACCTTGCATTCTTGGGATAAAATTCCCTTGATTATGATATATTATCCTTTTTGTGTATTGTTGGGTAGAAGTCGATAACATTTTGTTAAGAATTTTTCTGTCTATGCTAAGATATTTGTCTATTTTTTTGTGTCTTGTTTTATCTTTATAAAGTTCTAGCATCAGGATAATGCTGGCCTCAAAAAAACAAACAAAACAAAACAAAACAAAATGAAAATCAACAGGAACATGTTCCCTCCACTTCTACTACCTGGAATTGTGTATTAGTATAGTAGTGGAATTACTTCTTTCTTAAATCTTTGGTAGAATTTACCACTGAAGGCACCTAGGCCTGGAGTTTTACTATGTGTGAAGCTTTTTAACTACATATTAATTTTCTTTTATTGATATAGAGATTTTTAGGCTATCTGTTTCTTCTCAAGTGAGATTTGAGTTTGTATCCTTCAATTAACTTGTATATCTCTTTCAAATTTTTAAATTCACTGCTATAAAATAATTTATAATATCCCCTTTTTTAAAAATAAAAATTATAAGATCTGTAGTGGTGTCCTCTACTCATTCACAATATGAGTAATTTTTGTTTTCTTTAGTTTTTTCTCATCATTTGCAGCAAATGTTTATTAAATTTACTGGCCTCAAAAAAACAGATTTTGTTTTATCAATTTACTTTGTTGATTTTGTTTTTTATTCAGTTGATATCTGCTCTAATCGTTATTATGCTCATTTTGGGTCTAATTTGATTTTCTCTACTTTCTGAAGATGAAGTTATAACACCATTTTCATTGGTGTTAGTTACCTAAATTGCTGGAAATGCAATCAAATATAAATTTATTAGCTTCTTTAAGTACATGTCTAACCAATTAAATTTCATCTTCCTGATTACAGCCATGGGAAACCTCTATTCCACCTTTCTTCCTATTGTTTTGGGTTCACAAGTTGTGGGAGGTGTTGAAATATTCCCTCACGGACTCCTACCATATTTTCTTCAATCCATGGATAATTGGCTGGTTTTCTAGGAATGCCAATTAAAATGAACAACTAGTTCATTAACATTTAGGCTTTGTCATGATTATTCATCTCCTTATGAAATTGTTAAATTTCTGTAATTGATATATACAGAAACCTGAGGCATCCCATGGCTCCAGATTTCTTAAACTAAAACCTCATGAGCAGAAATCTACAGAAAATTACCTAATTATGTAGTCAAAATGTCTTCAGGTTTCTATCTTTGCCGTGATTTTAGATGGATTACTATATTTACATTTTGCTATTGACATGTCGAATTCCCTAGGATGATTTTCTGTTGGATGACATAAGAAAAATACATATGCTGTGAAGAAAAATACACTTGTTCTGGAACAAACAACTTAGCATTTCCTCTACCATCAGGCAGTAATAATTTTCCTAGCTAGAAAGAAAAACTAACCTCTAACGTTAGCAGTGCAGAAAGAAATCTGAAAGCAAAGTGGTTTGGCTTTAAAATTTTCTGGTTCAGCAGGTAGAACACTCATTTTACTTAAGGATCACATTTTATTACCCGTAACGATGTTTAGGTCTATATTTACTTAGGACATATATTTCTTTAAAATGCTTCTGTATTACATTAACAGGATGTTTAGTATTCACATCTTTTTATTAGAAGTAGCTAGACATTAGTTAACTTGTAATAAAACCATAAATTGATAACAAAAATAAATTTAGATCTTTTAATTTCAATAAACAAGACAAAAATAATTTTGCCTATGTATAGCTACATTGTAATCCTTAATCTCTAAATTATATAAACTTTTTTTGTAACAGAAAATTTTGAATTTAACAACTAGTGCCCATTATGGGTCATGGCTTTTGTTAAAATAATTGTGCTTAGTTCTGTTTTGTTTTAAAAAAACATACCACAAAATAAATCAAGAGACAGAGAAAAACTAAAAAAGAGGAAAAAAAACACAAAGAAGATTTTACTTTATCTCTTGAATTCTAGATAAGTCTCAGGAATTCAAGCATAAGGATTTGGATGGATTACAGAGAAACAGAATCCTCGGCACAATAGTGCTCAGGGAATTGAGAGTGAAGTAAAAGTTGTTCTTTGCAGGCACTTTGCAATTTGTTAGTTCTTTTGAGATGTATAGGCTTTCTATCAGACTTTTATGAGCTTTCCCTTAGGCATAAAATTTGGCAAAAAGAATATGTGCATGCGTGTGTGTGTGTGTGTGTGTGTGTGTGTGTGTGTGTGTGTGTGTGGTGAAAATTTCAAGAATTGTAAGAAAATGACAACTTTCAGTATGAATAATCACCATGAAAAGAATCAACTCTTTTAATGAGTCTATAGCTTCAATTATTTGTGGCTGAATGATGACTCAAATAATGACAAAACAACTGGACCCAAATTCAGGTTAATACAGACTACTAAGAGAGCAGGTGTTCTGACAAGATTCCAGTAGTAGCTGGTGAAGGGGAGAGTGACAGACACATGGAATGTATTCATTTTTTGGCATAAGAACAAGACAACTTTGTGTTAAGCTGATCAGTGAATAAGAGCATATCCTCTTGGCCATGAGCAGAAGTAGTTGGCTAGGCCTGAATATAGATAGTGTCTACATATGAGGGTTAAAGTCTTAAAGGGGCAAGGAGCCAAGTGGTCCATTGTATCTATAAATACAAAACTGTATCTTGAATTTGTTACCTAAAATATAAGAAAAATCCATTATAATTAGCAGAATAATATAAGTTTATAGAATAAAGAATAAAGAAATCTAAGCCCATCACACTGCAAGGAGAAGGAATTGCAGTCTAGAGAGTATACATGTCACAAATGGGATTCTCCAGAAGTGGGTGTTAAAATAGAGTCTGGAGTGAAAGATGGGTTTATTAGGGATCAATATCTATGAAAGGAAGAGGAAGAAAGTAGTATTGGGCAGAGAAAGAAGCTGAAATACAAATAATATGCCACAAAGCTTTGGCCAACCCGGCTTCAATTCTGTAGAAAGTATTGCCTTCAGTGTCCCATGGCAGGCTGAAAAGGCTGACCCTTTATATCCTTTGTCTTAGTCAAGGGATGTAGGCTTCCCAGAAAGTATGTAGTGACAGCCAGAGGCTGCCTTCTAACTGCACTCTGTGTCTAAGCAGTAAGTTTTATTTTGAAAGGAGATCTTGGCAGTTTTGCCCTATGTCTACCAAATCAAGACTAGGAGTAAGTTCCCCAAAGGAATCCTTGCACTCAAATGTCGAGGAGTTAATATTATAAAGATAATTGCTATGGTCTAAATGTTTGTTACCTCCAAAAGCCATGCGGGAGCTTGATTCCCAATGTATCAGTGTAGAAAGGTGGGGCCTTTAATTAGATCTGATTAGATATCATGAGGGCTGTGCTCCCATGAATAGATTAATTTATTCATGGAGTAATGGGTTAATGGTTTAATGGGTTCTCATGGGTGTGGACTGGTGGCTTTATAAGGAGAGCAACTGAACAAATTAACAAGTGTTCTCACCCAGCCTGCATGATGTGATACCCTGCATTGCCACAGGACTCTGTAGAAATACCACACCAAGAAGAAGGCCCTCACCACATGCACCCCTTGAACCCTGGACTTCCCAGTCTCCAAACTGTAAGAAAAAAAATAAATTTCATTTCTTTATAAATTACCCAGTTTCAGATATTCTGTTATAAGCAACAGAAAATGAACTAATACAATAATTTATACCTGTTTTCCTTCTTCATGAAAAAAAAAACTGAGAAAAGTATATTTAATATGATTCCCCCCCAAAGGTGATCACAAATAAAATATGTCAAATGAACCATATAAAATTGACTTATTGACAAATGAAATGACATACAAGAAAGTATAAATATCAAGGAATACTTGCTTTTCATCTAAGATGCTAAATTCTGAAAATATAATACAAGAAAAATCATTAAATGAACAAAATATAATTCAGGTGTCTTTTTAAATATTAATTAATATATTGAAATATCTATACAAAAAGCAATGAAAAGTGCTTTTAATGTCACAAAATTTTCTTCATTCTAATATTGCAAGGATAGAAAAATAGACGATAGAGAGATTTTGGACTTTGCCATGATGAAGAGTTCATAGGCTAATGCAGGAAAGGGACATATTAACAAATAATGACAGTAAGATGCAATAAGTGTATTTGGAAGCATAGATGCTGAGGACTCATCTAGCCCAGGCCTGGGCAGGGACAGTGTAGGGACATGAGGAAAGACCTGAAGGAAAAGGTTCTCCCAGCCCTTAGCACTTCCACCATTAGTCATCTATTGACAGGCAAAGAGCAGAGAGCTCATCTTTAAAGAAATGCAGAAAACCACTTGAAGAATTCTAATTCTTCTAATGTAAATAGTGGCACACCAAAATAAAGTTCTGCTTCTTCTGGCATTTAGAAACATACATTTGCTCAACTGAAAGCAAAGCTTGATTGTCCTAATGCCCCATTATGTCATATACACTGAGTTCATGGTCAAAATCCCAATTCAAGAATAAAACTAATATGAGACCTATATGTAGAGTGTATATACTGTGTGGGTGTGGTGTGTGCCCTATGCCCACTCACACACACATACACACACAAGCACACGTATATATACATATACAAACATACAGTATACAGGGTAAATTCCTACCTTGGTCTCTTTTTAAAATACGAATGAACAAGGAAGAGTCATTGGTATATGAAAAGAAACAAGATCATGCAAGATAATGACCAAGATATTCAAAATGAAAAACTAACGACAAGAGAGACAGAGAAACAGAGAGGAAGAATAGAGTGTAATTAATATTCTTCAAGGAAGTTTAAGAAAACATTACTTTAATAAATCAAGAATAGTATGCTAGGAAGAGGGAACAATCATATAATAAGAATGAACCCAAAGACAGTAAAAGTATAATTCCCCAAATTAAAAATATCAGAAGGGGCTAGAGGAAAATTCAAGGAAATCTCTCAGAATATATATCCAAAAGACAGAGATAGAAAATATGAGAAATATACATAAAGGATTAATCCAGGGCATTCAGCATTCATCCTATAGAGAATTCCAAAAAGAGAAAAAATGGACAGGCAAAATTAAAAAAAAAAAAAGGATTATTTCCCAGCATTAAAGAAAGACAAGCCTTCAAACTGAAATGGACTACAAAAAAAAAAAAAAGAAAAGAAAAGAAAAAACCTTGATGCTTGCTCATAAATTTCAGATAATTCTAGAACAAAGAATAAATTTTTTTAAAAAATAACTTCTACAAAGGAAAGAGAAAAAGACTGGCATCCAACATCTTGTCAAAAGTACTACATTAAGAAAAAATGGAGAAATCAGCTTTAAAATACAGAGGGAATTTAAAATTCAATATTTATTCAACATACCAATCAAGGATAAGGCATTTTTAGATGCACAAAGGCTCAGAAAGTTAATTTTCCACACCCATTTTCTTAGAAGTTCCTTAGGGAGTGTGGCTCTTACAGCAGCATTGAAGGGTAGGTTATGGATTAACAGAAATAAACCACAAACATAGACCTGCTGTAAGTTTCTCATTTCTCTGGCAAAGGAAACAGAATTTAACAGAAGTGTCCACATGGAAAAGATACAGCATATATTTTTGTGTGACTTTTTCCTGCAACATTTGTCCCTATGGGGATATGTAGCTTGTTGGTGAAACTCAAAATTCCTGCAAAGCCACTGCCATCTTATATTATGATTTCCTTTTTATTCCAGGAGAACTTAACCTCACCACCCATGTACTTCCAACTCAAAGATGTCTTTAGAAGAACTAAGCTTGCCTAGATTTAGTAATATTTTTTCTCAGAAGCAAGCAGTCAGTGCCCAGGTATCCCTGAAAAATATATTGGTACTATAGATAAGCCCCCCCACCCCACCCGCCCCTGTCAAAACTTATGTTGGAATCTGATCCCCAGTGTGGCAGTGTTGGGAGGTTGGGATATGTTTGATTCATGCGGGCAGATCTTTCATGAATAGGTTAACGTCTTCCCTGGGGGACAGGGGTAGTGAGTGACTTCTTGGCCTAGTAATTCCCAAGAGAGCTGGTTGTTTAAAGAACTCTAGCACCTCCCCTCCTGTTGGGTGGCAGCTACCTTCCTGGCACAGATGGTTGCTACACCTAATGGCGACTGCTTGTTCCCTTCTTTGTTCTTCACACATGTTCAGGATGGCACCTGGAGGATGTAAAGGGGGAGTGACTATGGTGACGGGTAAAACCTCACCCCATTTATGGGGCTTAACATCATTGGTGCAGAGAGCCTTCCGGGCTCCTGGACACTTCATGATCTTTACTATAAGCATAGGCAGGAGCCATGCATGCACGCATGACCTATAGAGTGATTAGTTTGTTAGGTGGAGACCCCCGCCAGAATCCCCCGCCCATTTAGCCCATTTATGCATAAATATGTAGGCTTTGAGTTGAATAAACGGAACTGCTTGGCAGAACCCCCACCGCGTCTGAGTGTTCCTTTGCGAGCTGGATAGGGGCCGGTGGCTGCACTTACCTATCTCCTGGGCTCTCCCTCCCGCTCCCTCTCGCATGGGGAGAAAGAGGCAGGGAGTAATCTTCGGCCTCGTTCCCTTGAGCAGAGCGTGGTTTAGTTAGTTGTCGGGGCGCCGGTGCGGACACCACCTCCCCCCCACGCCGACACCCTCCTTCTCTCTTGCTTCTTCATTCCTCACGTAATCTTCCTGCACCCTCTCACTGTCTGCCATAAGTAGAAGCAGCCTGAGGCCCTTACCAGATGCAGCTGTCCCAGAATCATTAGCCAAATAAACCTCCTTTCTTTATAAATTACCCAGCCTCAGGCATTCTGTCATAGCAACACAAAAACAGAGTAATACATCTACCTACCATTTCTTAAAGTCTCAGAAAACCTGTCTCCTTACCATGTCACAGACAAACAAAACAAAATAGAAACAGTAAAAGACCAAAGAGATAAAATATGGGAAACAGTGAATCCAGTCAAGGAAAGCAGTGAAGGTAAAATCCTGGAATATCATGTGGACAGGGGCTGGGAGGGCACTGGGTCCAGTTCTGCACAAGAAGATTGCAGAGCACTGAGAGAAAAAGGTCCAGGAAAAGGGAAAGTCTATTCATATTTACAGATTTATTTTTTAACTCTTCACTTTTTTCATTTCACATTCTTTAGTTGTCCTGTTTTGGGTAGGTCTACGTGAAACTGGAGGAAATTTTTTGTATTCCTTGTTAAGAAATAAGAGTTTGGACTTTAGACTGTTCTTATTTCTTTTACTTACTTCTTCAGAGTTAGGGGCTATTCCCATCTATGGTGTTTCAGTCAGAGTCTCATCAGTGAAAAGTCTGCATACTCAAAACAACTCAAGAAGAGTTTACTAAAATGGGACTAATTACAAAAGGGTGATGGGAGTATAAAGAAGAACAGGGGAAAATCGGGTCCTGGGGCTCACAGTAGCAGAGCTTGGCCTCCAGAGATGGGGATGGAAGAGGATGCCAAAACCAGAAAGAAGAGAAATTCATGCAGAAAAGGCCACCTGGAAAGGAACAGTGATCGTAGTTTAAAGGATATAACCAACCGTAGGAGGGAGTCAGGAGAATAAATGCCAGACCTGGCCCTTTACCCTTCCTTATTTCCTGCTGGATCTCACCATGGCCACGTCCAACTGGAAGCCAGAGAGCAAAGGAAGCACCAGTGAGTTAGCCTTGCAAAGAGTAAAGTGGGGTGGGTCTGGAAGGGAAATGATATTTAGCCCAAATGTCATCCTGCACTTTCTTATCTTTTCATCAGAGGCCATGTCCTGTGCTCCTCTTGTCTTAAAATGTTTCATCTTTTCATGATTTATACATAGGAATTTTGTAATTAAATTTCAATGTAATCCATTGCTACCAGACATGAGGAAAAGGCTCAAGAGACATCTTTGATGCCAAGGTAAATAACTGAAGCTTGAATATTTCACTGATTATGGGTGATAGTTTCAAGTCACAAGAAACCTAAAAGCTCTGAAGAGTATAGGAAGAGATCTTTGAGTGAAACATTTTTTTAATTTTAAGTACACAGCTCAGAGGTAAGCTGACTTTACATTGGAAATAGTTTTAGTTGTCTTGGTAATGGAAGACTGATGAAAATAAGCAGCACATATGAAATGTTGTGATTAGTGAAGAGGTAGGAGTTGGAGTTCAAAGGTCTCTGGTTATTATTTTTCTTTTTTTGTTTATATTCTTTGGTTAAAATGAGCTATATGACATATATAAGAACCCTCCGTTTTTTGCAAACATAATGAATGATGTCACCACTGGCTCCAAACATATGAGAACAAACTTGGGCTCTGTATAATTTATGTTTCCAGGGGAACGCAGGACTCATTGGAAATGTATCTGTGTGCTAGTAACAAATTCATCCTAAAATTGCTTGAAAACACTGATAGATACATTTGGGATTGCTTTTCTTAGTTACTTTAAACATGTGATTATCCTTAACAGATAGGTTATGTAAAGTGAATACAAAGTGGATCATTCGTGACTTTCACAGATTTTTAAATTAAGCAAGATGATTATTAGTGACCTGACAGTTTCATATTACACATGGAAAACTGAACTTCATTAGGTGAAATAGCTTTATGCCCAGGGATTCTTGTTCCTTTGTTTTGCCTGACTGTTCACTACCTGCCCTTTGCAATGCTGCAAACTACTCATTAATTTTGCATGTTTGGCTTGTGACATTTTCCATTCTCAAAATCCTTGTGATGAATTACATGATACAGTGGAAACAACTATAGAACAAAACAAAAACATACCACATGTGGTCTGCTAACCAGGTTCCTGTCAAACAAAATTGGATGCTGTGTTCCTGTGGTTTCCTTTGAGTATTAAAAGAGAAAATGTATGCTCAAAAGAACCATTTCTGTAAATTTCTTGAAAATCTTCATATTAGTGTAGCCTAGAAAATATTTCAGTGGCAAAACAAAAAAGCTGCAAGAAAACCAAGTTTTACCTTTTTTTTTTTTTTTTTTTTTTTTGCTCACAAAGGGAAGACATTCTTTACAAGAGGATGGAGCAGAAATAATAACTGGTCTATTTCTCTCGTTCAATAATAAATACCATTTAGGGAGAAGGTATTTTAACGAGTAAATGCTTTATCCTACCTTGTTAAATAGGAATTTTTAAATATCACAGGTAGCGAGTAGAGAAAGAGAGTAATCAAAGAGTAGAGGACAGAACCTGCCCCTTTGAGAATTAACATCCTGAAATTAATGCATAATGGCTGAGATTCACCATCTTCAGGAGCCTTCTAACAAGAAGGGATGTTACCTAAGACAAAGAGGGAAGACCAAAGCCTACCAATCTAATTATGTTTATTAGGATTTGAAAGACAGCTTTAATTCATCAATGGGAGGAAGAAATCTAATATAAAAAAACAAGAAAAAAGTCACTTGTGACTAGGAGGATTCTACATAAGGCCTTAAAAGGGGGATCCTGGAAGTATTTGGCAGAGTTTATTCAGGATTCTCTAAAGCAGTGACAACTTATGTCTAGAAGAATAAGGATCACATGTCTATTTGGAGAGGCCTTGATCATCAGGCTTTGTCACAGCCTGCAGAATGTCATACATATTTGACCAAGGACTAGTATCCACTATGTATAGACTCCTAAAATTCAATTAAAGAATGTCAGTTACTTTCTGATAATCAACTCAGTTGCCCATGTTGCCATAGGCAGAGAAGAAAACATTCTGATAGGTAGAAAAGGAAGGAAATATCAGCAATTATAAGTAAATGAATTGGAATTCCACAATCCATGCCAGTCCCCAGCCAGATCAACTTTGAGAGCACTCACAAAACTATTTTTCTGGGCCCCAAAACTGGAGACCAGAACCTGAACTATTGTTTCTTCAAATGGACACTATGAGTACTCAGCTTGATAAATTCTCTGACATTGTTGTGTTAATTCTTTTTAACTCTTACATCACATTTAACTCACGCCTTTTATTTCTTAAAATGAAAAAAGTATTATTCTTTTTGTTATAAAAATATTACAATTCAGTGATGAAAAATTGAAAAGCACAAGGGAAGATTTTTTAAATGTTCTCCTACCTCAATGTGGTATTATCTATTTATTCTTTTTTATTTTATTCTAATGATTGTTTTTGTACTGTGATTTTATATCTACTTAAAGATGAAAGTACATAAAGCACATCCCGCATGTTCCACTCCCAAATCTTGTACCACCACCTTCCTCCACTGCAGCTGTACATCGCAATCCCGACTTTATCTTCATCTTCACTAAATCTCACACTGTTTTCCAAATTAGTTCCAATTTTCCACAAAAGTTGGTATTGTAAATTTTTGCCAATCAAGTAAATGTGTAATAAGTATTCAGGTGGTTTTCAATTTCATTCCACAATGTTGAGGTTAGATAACTGGGAAATTAGTCCACACAAAACTTCCCTCACCTCTAAAACCAACTTCAAGTTTGAGGAGTCTCTGAAACTACCCTCAGATTCAATAATTCTTTAGAAAGACTCAGCCATATCATCCATGTGTAACAATATAGTCATCTATGTGTGACAATATGTATGGGTTGTTAATCAAGGAAGTTCACCTGAGCTTTGGTGTCTAGAGTGTTTACTGGAGCTCCATTGCCTAGGAGCGATTGACTTTCCAAGCAGCTAATCTCACTTTCCAGCTCCTCCAGAGGTAGAGCTTCATGACTCAAAGCCCTCACCCTCAGTCATATTGTTACCGTCTGGCTTGGCCCAGGCTCCTCACCCTAAGTCACAGTTAGTATTTGGTGTGACCACCTCCCACCCTGAATCACATTGTTAGACTATCCAGTGTGACACAAGGCCCCGAGCCAGCCGAAGATTCTCCTCTCAGGCATGACATTCCAGGAGCTTAGAGATTACCACCCAACCTGAGGGCAAAGGCCAGGCCTCATTTGGGGCAAGGTTAAATTCCTTAGTACACACCTGATTATGACCATACTTGAGTATTTTCATATACGAGGGGTCTTCAAAAAGTTCACGGAAAAATTTGTGTTATCTTTTAATTCAATTTTCCCATGAACTTTTTTGAAGTACCATCATATTTATTGGCCATTTGATTTTCCCTTTCTATATAGTGTTTGTCAAGTCTTCCATACATTTTTCCATTAGGTAAACTGACATTCTTTAATTGAATTTTAGGAATTTTTATACATAGTGGATACTAGTCCTTGGTTAAATATGTATTACAAAGATATCTGGCTTGCCTTGACTTTTTCATTCTCTTTATGATATATTTTTAAGAACAGAAATGCTGAATATTTAATGTAGTGAAATTTATGATATTTTCATTTAAGTTTTCATTCTGTGTATGAATTAAATCTCTCCCTACTCCTAAGGTCATGACAATATTCCCTCTGTTGTCTTCTAAAACTTTCATAGTTTTCCTTTTTACATTTAAGTTATTAATACTTTTGCAGTTGTTTTTTTCTGTATGGTGTGAGGTACGGACTCAGTTTTTCCCCCACATAGATAAACTGTTGTGCCAGAACGTTTATTTAAGATATTTGTATCTGCCCTCATCTGTTATAGACAGATGTAACCAGACAAGTATCTTGATATGCATGTGTCTTTTTCTGGGCTTTTTATTCTGTTCCAGTGGCATATTTGTTTATTCTTGTGCCAATATAATAGCATTTTAATTAAAACTATAACTTTATAATGAATCTTATTGTCTAGTAGAGCAAATCCTACCACACTGTTTCTAATTCAAGTGTCCCTTTTGTACTTTTTAAATTAAACTTTAACTTACCAAACACTACCACCCCCATCTCACCCCCCCCCAAAAAAAAACTATTGAGATTTTTATGATTCTCTGGCTTGCGTGAAGTGAAATGAATATCTCTACAATACTGTGTTCTCCTGTCTATGGATACCAGTTCCACAGATACATTTATAATATTATTTACATTTTGGGTAGATAATTTGTATTAGATTTTAACAGTTTTCTTCTAAGTTTTCTCCTTTAACCTCACAGATACTGTAATACTGTTATACTGTTATAGAGTTCATGTTTCTTTAGACTTATTCTCATATTTACCTTTTTGCTTGCTATTCGTTTTTCTGGGAGCTCAAAATTTCTATCAAGTATCATTTAACTTCTGTCTGATATGTACACTCTAGAAATTTGATTTGTGAGGGTCTATTGGTAGCAAACTCTGTTTTTGTATTTCTGAGAATGAAAATTTTGCCCTCATTCTTGAAAGATATTTGTTCTTGGTTTATAATTCTACATTGACAAGTATTTTCATTCAGTATATAAAAGATTTTTTAAAAAACAAAAAACTTGTTTTTTAAATAAAAAATTAAAAGCACAAAGGTGAAGAGAGAAAATTTTTTAAATTACTCCAAATCAAACTACCCAAGAGCATCACTATTAACATTTTTGTGTATATCTAGCCAATTATTCTAGGCATCTACATGGTACCCGTTTACAAAAGTTAGATCTTAATTTTTGAAACCTGATTTCTTTTACTTGACAATATTTGGTTATTATTTGCATAGTATAATTTTCAAAAGTGTAGGTTTTGTAGTCAGCCACTTAGTTCAAATTTTGGCTCAACTCCATAGTAATTGTTTAATCTTCAGCATGTTACTTAGCCTCTGTGTCTAAATTTCTTCAGATATAATCCACAACTCAAAGCATGTCATCCTGTCCAAACTAAAATCACTTTCCCACATTACATGACTGCTTCTTTACCCCAATACAACTCACACTAATACAACAAGAACACTAAATAATCTTAAAAGTTGACTTCACTGCATTATTTCCTTTCCTTAATCTCTGTAATTTGCCCTATCCTTTGGCTCAATGCTAATCTCCTATTCATGTGCCTAACCATCTGTATTAGTCCATTTTCTGTTGCTGATAACAAAATACCTGAAACTTGATAATTTATAAAGAAAACAAAATTTATTCTTACAGTTTTGGATGCCAGGGAGTCCAAGGTCTAGGGAGCATATCTGCTGACTATGTATGGAGCCCAATGGTGGCAAGAATGGCCTGAGTGAGATAGTTAACCTGCTCACTTGCTGTCCTTATAAAGTCACCAAAACTACTTCCTGATAACCCATTAAACCATTAGCTCATTAATGGATTAATCCATTCATGAGATCAGGACCCTCACATTCCAATCACCTCCTAAAGGCCCCACATTTCATATACCATAATTGAATTTCCCACCCTCTTAACACTGTTACAATGGAGGTCAAGCTTCAACAAATTGGAGATAGATGTTCAATCCATAGCACCATCACCATAAAACATGTATGTGCTCATCAGTATTTTCCCATTCCACTCTTCTTTCTAAACACACATTATTTTCCATCCAGCCCACCCTTACATTTGAATGGGGCTGTGTAACTCTGCTGGCTAATGAACTGAGACAGCAGGAATATGCATATTTGTGGTTTGAAGCACATAAACGCGTATGTGTAATTGTGAATATTCTCTTTCCCTTACAGAGTGAACTATGACTCCATCTATTAAAATAGAAGCACCATGAAAAAGGAGCAGCCTGGAATTCTTAGCCACCATATGGGAAAAGCTCCCTTGGATATTCCAGAATTTTCTGAGATGAAAGAATAATATACAGAAGTGAATAAAATGCCAAATTCTTCTAGTAACTTTATATTTACTTAGGAAGATCATCTGAACATTCTCAATAGGCAAGTAAGGGCTTAACTGAGAACATGAAATAAGTTTTGAGAAAAAGAAAATATACTAGCATACACACACAGGTATTATACATAATGATTGTATTAGGTTGAGCCACATGAAATTAATAGTTTGTCAAGAGCCATCCTGCTATAGGGAATGACATGGGAGCCTGAGGAGCAACACCCCTTGTTCAGCAGGCTGCAAGGGGGTCCCGTGTGTGTTGTAAGGCTCCGTGGAATTTCCTGTCTGTTCACCTTTTGTTGCTTGACAAGGCTTTCCAAAATTGAAAGGCCCAACCTTTGGCTTGGCATGGCTTTGGGGAATTCCAAGGGCCCTGGAGTTTCTCAAAGGACATGTTAAATATGTATCAGAATTAATTGGTTTATTTAAAAGGCATTGTCAGTATTAGAGGTGTTTTTGATACATGTTCCCAGTATGGGTTGGCTTGATTTAATTTTGTTGTTGATCTTTCCTGTTAGTGGTGTGTGCATTGACCCATAATTTTAGAATAACGGGCTCTATAGTTGTGATCATACTCTTCTGAGTGTGGAATGAAGTTATTGTGTTAAAATTTTATAAATCTACGTATCCTAGGGAGACAGTAGGTCCTAGTGCAGGGGTGTTTACAACCAATTGATCACAACCAGTTACAAATTTCTTTGTTTCTTCTCCACTCCCACAGCTTCACTTGACTCACCAAAAACATATCATTCCATAGTAGCAATAAGAAAGTGCACTTGAGTAGGGTCATTTAACTTTTCACTTTGTCCCCTGTGTTAATCTCTTTTAGATAAATAATTTGCAAATATTTTCTCCCATTTTTTAGGTTGCTTTTCATCATGTTGAGTGTTTTCTTTGCTGTGCAGAAGCTTTTCAGTTTGATGTGGTCCCGACAAGCAAACAAAGGACAATGTCAGGAGGGAGGGGGGAGAGGAGGAGGGAGGAAGTTTTTGGTAATTGACCACAATAATCAACCACATTGTATATTACAAATAAAATAAAATTTGGAAGAAAAAAAATTAACTCAAACGGATTAAAGACTTAAATGTAAGATCCAAGATCACAAAAATTCTACAAGAAAATTGGGGGGAAACTCCTTGACATTGGTCTTGACAATGATTTTTTGGATACGACATCAAGAGCACAGTCAACGAAAGCAAAAATAAAAAACTTGTGAACATTTTAACATGACTCATCTTATGTGAATTTGCCCAATTCTCTGACATCATTGTAAGGTTGTAAGTTAAGTCTACGAAGTTAAAGTCAGAATTGGGACAATAGTGAATTGATCAAGTGATGCCAATCTTATAAGGCCTATCCAAGTTCACCCAGCTGGCCTTCTCCAATTATCACCCTCCTTGTTGCTGACTTTTGTGGGTATGTCACTTTCTGTTTAAACTTCTATGTATAACCTTCTCTCCTAGTAATTAAACAATGGTCTTCTTACATTTTTTCTTAATGCCCAGGAAATTTGGGAACATTACATCAAATCTTCTTTGATCAAGTGGCAAGTTCAACCTGGAAGCAGTGGTGGATCAACCCCCCTTGAAGGCAAAACTGTGTCCAAAGCCACCTCTGTCATTCAGGGGAACAAGAGCCTACATTCTGGCTAATCCCAAATTTTTAAACTGAATTTAAACTATTTTACCTATTAATTCTACAGATGTATACTTACATGTATATTTCATGCTTTAGAAATTCAAGTTCATTTTCTTTTAATCACATGTTCTTTTCCAGTTTTCTCTTTACAAATAAATGTGTCAGTTTCATCTGGGATCATTGTGAGTTTTTTTAAAATTATGATCTTCTATATTTAGTGATGTAAATAATGTTTTATTTAGGTCAGTAAATTAGTTAATGATAATCTCTTGAAAACAAAAGCTCATTAAAAATAATAGTAAATTGACTACTTACAATTCTGGTTACAGACAACAACCCCAGATTATTAAAAACAAATTGAGATCCAAGCCAGAATTTTAATTTTAACTGTTTTAGCAAATCTTTAATTCTTCCTTCAGGGCTCTCTGTCCTAAAGCATTCTTTTTCAGGTTATGTTTTTCCACATAAATTGTCTTTATTTACCTGGCTTCAATTTCTATCTATGCATTAAAATTCAAATATTGCTAATTCAATTTGTAGATTAGATGCCCCCCACACACACTTATTGAGGCTTAATCCCCACTAACAGTGTTATGAGGGTAGGAAATCCTATTCTGGTAGTTGACAAGTGGGGCCTTGTAGAGGTGGTTAGATTGTGAGGACTAGGCCCTAGTAAATGGATCAATCCATTGATAATTTAATGGTGGTCATGAGTGTGGTTCTGAAGGCTTTAAAAAGAGAGCCAGTGAGGAGATTAGTTCTCCCTGCTTCTGCCATTTCTCCATATGATACCCAGTGTCACTGTAGAGTTACCACCAAGAAAAGGCCCTCACCAGATGTGTTCCCTGGACTTCGAACTTCCCAGCCTCTGAAACTGAAAGAAATTATATTTCTTTATACATTACACAACATCAGGTATTTTGTTATAAACAACAGAAACAGACTAATACACTCAAGTTCAACCTATTCAGAATTTTCCTCATAGTACAGCTCCAAACCTCAGGGCATCTCTGTTGGGAAGTCATGCGTAACTCCTCTTTCTTCTATTTTTTATTTTCTTCATTTGGAAAACTTTCATTGTGCTCAAAAATAAGTTCTTCAGTGATGACTTTCCTGGGCTTACCTATACCTAAAAGATATAGGCACTCTATCACATGTCCTCATACCATACATGTTTTCTTCACAGCTCTAATCTCAATTACAATTTTACATTTATTTGCATAAGTATTTGAAAAATCGTTGACCCCTCCACCACGTAAGCTCCTTGAGGGTAGGAACCATGTCTGTTTTTGCTCGTCATAGTATTCCCATTGTATCAAGCCCATGATAAGCAGGATAAGAAGCAAGAACTGTGAATAATCTGAGTTTGTTATACTTGCAAACTAACAATTTAATCTGACAACACTCTCAAACTTAAGTATTTATTGAGCGAAAGAGTAAACTTACACATATTTAGGCATTTATTCAGTATCTGTATATCTTGTAAGACACATGAGAGCAAGGACTATTTATACCCTCCACTCTTGTACCTCCAGTCCTAACACAGTGTCTGGAACATTAGTAGCTTTCAAGAAAATACGTTTGATAAACAAATGAATGAAGGGCTTCATGATATAAAATTAAAAGCAGTGTCTTAATTTTTCTCCTGCATTGGCTCATTTATTCTTTGGTGTTGGGATGGGGTGTTGACAGGGTCTCAAAGATCACATCTAATAAGCTTTTTTTCTATGTGACAGTTGACCTCTCAAGTTCTGCCTCATTCTTTTCTACTCCTGGCTAAATATCTCTAGTTTCTTCACCTGTATCTCAAGAGAAGGAGTGATTCTCTATTATTTGCACACCGGTTGTTCCCTTATGACTGTTTCATTTTATTTACATCCCTTTTAAAGTGAACCACTACGCACTGACTGCAGTACTTGGAGTATTTATAAACTGTGGCTCTGGGGAAGAAACACATAACGAAGTATTTATTAGAAGGCTGACCCAAAATATATGAGTAAAACAAACTACAGCAATAAATGTTTATTGTGAACAAAGACTTGAGTGTTATGGGAAAGAGGAACAAATTAAACTGTAAGGAAACTTTATATAGCTTTATAAATAAGGGGAAAATCAAATATAAAGGGAGCAAACAGATATTAATTAGAAGATCTGCCATGGGGATGGGCGTTGTGGGGATGGAGGAGAATAATATTTATTTTATAATACTCCAGGAAGCTAAGCTCTGTTCAATGAGTAAAATTTAAAACAAAGGCTATCATAGTTTAATACAGGTTTGAGTATCCCTTATCCAAAATGCTTGGGACCAGAAATATTTCAGATTTCTAATTTTTTTGGATGTTGGAATATTTCCATTACCAGATGAGCATCTCTAACCAGAAAAAATTGAAATGAGCATTTCCTTTGAGCATAACCTTTGAGCATCATGTTGGCTCTCAAAAGGAATTTAAATTTTGAAGAATTTTGGATTTCAGATTTTCAGATTAGGAATGCTTGATCTGTATTTAGACTAAACTTAATATTACTTTTTTTTTTTTTTTTTTTTTTTTGGTGGCTGGCCAATACAGGGATCTGAACCTTGACCTTGGTGTTATAACACCATTTTCTAACCAACTGAGCTAACTGGCTAGCTCCAAACTTAATATTATTAACTGATGCTTTCTATGAGTAGAAAAAGCTGTGTCTGAAGAAATAAAATAATTATTAGCTTTATTCTGAAGTCTTTTATGACCTTTTGATAAGAATAAGGCACTCACCTTCTTCATATCCCCCTGAAACCTTATTCCCACCTTGGTTATTAGATTGTCACTCTGTTGGATGGCATAAAATCTGTTTTCCTTTAAGGATAGGAACCTTCAGTTCTGTAAGTTCTTGGTATCATTTCTGGTGCCTAACTCATTGCTTAACACAAAGAGAGGCCTTCTGTGATTCTTTGTTGAGTGAATGGATGAATAAATGCTTTAGAAAATGTTTATTATTTGAAAAAAGGCACCAAGCAAATCATTTCTCAGTTTCCTCACAACTCCAAAAAAGCAGGCATCTGTAAAGGTATGGTTAGCTTCCAAAGCTATAAATAGATTGGAAAGGACCAATGGTGGTCAGTCTTTTCAGACACTGCCTAAGAATTGGGAAGTATCAGTAATACAATTTTATCTGAAAAACAGTTCAGGGGTGTGAGAAAGAGTTAGCTGTGGCCAGTGTATTTGATACACCAGGATTTATCAGGATTACACATTTTCTTGAACAAAAAATGCCTTTGGGGTACAAAATTATGAAATACTCCTTTCTGTCACAGGTAAGAAAACTAGGTAAGGGAGCATCATGATTGATATATTTAAATACATACAATATCTTTGATTTCTCACTGAGTAATTATATATATGTATAATTTTATATGTAAATTATATATGTATAATTTAATTATATATTATATACGTATAATTTAATTATGTATATTATATATGTATAATTTTGCAAATATATATAAAATTCTGTATGTATATATGAATGTACATACAGACAGATATATTGTATATATATATCAGAAATATATTTGCTTGAGAAAAATTTAATCACACAATATGAATACATAGTTAATCAAATTTGAAAAGCCACAAATAATTTCAAACCCACGACACAGATGTACGCATTTATTTTTTTAAAACAACTTTTCTTACAGAAAATTAGCTAAAATTTTTTAGCCAGAAAGTCATGGATTGGTGGTTAATACAATACCATGACTAGAGAGCCCTTCAAGATCTTGCCCCTGCATACATTCGATTTCCTCTTCTACCACTGCTCTCATCTCATCATACTGTATCCACTCTTTTCTCTTTTGTGGAAAGTTTTCAACCCACATCTTTGCCTGGCTATACGCTCTCGGTATACAATTCTCCGTGGGTCTCTCACAGGCTCATGTGCCTTGCAAACAGAGGCTCTGACAGCTTTTATTTATAGTTATCTTTTAAAAGATGTTTATATAGAGTCTCCCTCTGTATTAGTCCATTTTGTGTTGCTATAACAGAAATATCTGAGTCTGGGTAACTTATAAGGAAAAGAGGTTTATAGGGCTTACGATTCTGGGACAGCTGCATCTGGCATGGGCCTCAAGCTGCTTCTACTCATGGCGGAAAGTGGCAGGCAGCCGGCGGGTACAAGCAGATCACATGGCAAGAGGAAGCAAGAGAGAGGGAGAAGGAGCCAGGGTCTTTTAAACAATAAGCTCTCACAGGAACTAATAGAGCGAGAACTCACTCATTTACTCCTCCTCCCCCAGGGAGAGCGTTAATCCATTCATGAGGGATCTGCCCCCATGACTCAATCACTTTCCAACACTGTCACATTGGGGGTCAAAATTCCACATGAGTTTTGGAGGAGACAACACACCCAAACACCATCACCCTCCAAGGCAGAGGGCAGATTTATTTACTCTCCAGTAAACTAAAGATAATGTCTTTCTCTGCAGCAAAGGTTGGGCAGGCTTGTTTGCAGCACATTATAAAAGACTGAGGGGTTCTAGACTCAGGTTCCTCAAGTGAGCTGCAAATTCATTATCTGTGCAGCAGCCACTTGCATTGTCTCATCAGGACTTGGGGGTCAAAGAAGACCGACGCAAACATGCAACTCATGCTGCTTGCTCTGTCACAAGTACAAGTCAAGTAATAAAGCTCCTTGTCTCTGACCCAAGAGTTTCATGTCTTCTAGCATTCATAAAACTATGTCAAGGTAAATTGTTAGCTTGCAAGTAGGGTAAAATTTTAGTCCATTTCAGGTTCATGACACCCCTTTCATATCATCCACATCTCAGTTCAAAAGTCGACTCTTCCATGAAGACTTCTATTACCACCCAATTTAAATTAACCACATGCTCAGTCTATTTCTATTTCATTATGTTTTATTTTCTGCCTTCAATATCATTATCAGAAACAATATTTTTCTTTTACATATTGTTTATTACCTCTCTAATACAACTAGATAGTAAACTCAACTAGAGTAAGAATCTTGTCTATCATCTTCACCATGGTATCTTCACTGTGCAGAAAACTGTCTGGCACCTGACAGGCACTTAATGCGTATGTATTGAATAAAAGAATAAATGATTTTTTGCAATTGTGATTAGTCTTCCTTGGAGTTTTCAACTGTCTTTTTGTTTTGTTTGCTTTATTTTTAAATAATTTTGTGTCTTTTGCATAGCATTTGAACAATCATCGTGCATTCATTCTATCTCTAGTGCCAATGCTCCATCTACAAATAATTAAAAGCTTACTTTCCATTTCTCTCTCAACCTTGTAATTTTAGCAGGTCCTTTCTTCTGTGTCCTTTATCTGTCCAGCTGCTGCACACTCCATGGACTACAGGTCACTGACGTGGATATTCTGCACACACACTCATGATGTTCACAGGCTAGCCCCATTCCCATTTGAAATGCTCTCATTGTGTTGAGTTGGTTCTCATCATTCTTCACTTGCCTTTCTGATCCCAATGAATGTTCCCTTTCTGCACTGCCTACTATAGTAATATGACTTCAGGAAAACCTTGCAGAAAACTTTCCTGGAAAGACAAGCTACCTGGTGTCCATAAAAGGAACCTCTGACTCATTACAGTTCATTCATTTGTTCAATATAATTGATGGCGCACTTGCATGAATAAGGCATAGCACTAGGACCTTAGAAAGCAATAAATGAAACACAATCCTAGCCTCATGAATAAAGATATAGTCAAGCAGAAAAATTACTAAGCACTGTGGTGCATGCATTGATAGAGTTATGGATGAGATAGAGGGGATTCCACAGAGAGCATTTTAGGTTAAATTTGAGTTAGGTATTGAAGTCAAAACAAGCTGACCAAGCAGCAATGGAGAGAGCAGCAGTCCAGAAGAGGCAGTAGCAAAGAGTTACAAGTGGGCATGAAGAGTTTGGGACATGGTGTGACTGGATTAAAGGGTGCTTTGGGTGTGGGGTTAGAGCTTGATCATGATCACACCTTTTCCACTTTGCAAATAAGTCAAGTTATATTTCTCCCTAGACAACTGTTATTTTGGAGGAAAATATTTATTTTTTAATGCTGCTAGAAAATCCCAGAGAAAAAAAAATGTAGCATATTACACTAAACTGCCTCTTCTTCACTCCAGGAATTTGGCAGAGTTTACATTTAAAAAAAAAATCTTTATTGCACTTTATACATGCATTATGCTATAGTAACAGTGATGGGCTGAATTGTTCCCCCCTAAAATTTGTATACTGAAGCACTAATCCTCAATGTGACTGTATTTGGAAATAGGGCTTTTAAAGGTATAATTAAGGTTAAATCAAGTCATAAGGGCAGTGCCCTAATCCAATAGGACTGGTGTCCTCATAAGAAGAGGAAGGGACACCAGGGATGCATGTGTAATGAAAAGGCCACATAAGGACACAGTGAGAAGACAGCCACCTGCAAGCTAAGGAGAGAGGCCTTGGAAGGAACCAGACCTGCTAGCACCCTGATTGTGGATGGCCAGTCTCCAAAACTGTGAGAAAATAAGTTTCTGTTGTTTAAGCTACACAGTATATGGTACTTTCTTATGGAAGCCCTAGCAAACTAATACAACGACCCACATAAAACTAAGTTGCTCTTTAAAAATGATATGACTTTGGACAGAGAATTTATATCAAGGAGTGAACATGGATTTTCATTTATATACAATTTAGTTCAACAGCTATTAAGTACTTGGTTCCAGGAACTATGTTAGAGGTTGAAACAACTACTGATTTTAAAATAATTTATAGTTTACAATAAAGGATTTCTCTGTTTTCTCACAATTATCTGTGAAGAATTATAATTCTTATATTAAAAACAAATAAATTAGGATGCCGAGCAGCTAAAGAATGTGGCCAAGATTACTCATCAAGCTTTTCCATGCCCAAATACTGATCCTGTGGTAAAAATATTAACCAACCAAAAACATATTCTTACCATTATGCTACAGTTAAGTCTACTTCACATTAACTAAGGAGTTTGTTTTCAAAAAAGAGAGCTAGTCATCAAGTCAAGTGAAAGACTCTAAACCAAATGTCTGTAAGGACTAGGAAGGTCATATAAAAGCATGGAAAATTCTACATGCAACATAATAGAGTGATAGGATCTGTGGTTGAACTAGGGGGTCCACACACATGCAGAATGCCTTTGTGAAACTGGGTTTAAAATGTTGTGCTCACCAACAAATCGTAAATCCAGTCCTCACAGTGACAATTTATGTGTCCTTCAACAGGATTAAAGTGAAAGATGATTTTCTTGTATTTTCTACTTTATAATAATAAAATTAAACTTTCATAAATTTACTCTTTGTACTAGACAAATAGAACATATATTTTATTTATTTGTTTTGTAATCTTATTTATTGTTTTGCTACCATGCTCTACCTGTGAGAAATCACAAGGTTTTTAGATAGCTAATCTAAAATTTGGAAAGAAATCTAGATTTGTTGCCACCCACTTTAGGCTTCTCCTGTAATAAAACATTATTTTCCCTGGAAAACAACCTGACAGGCATTTTTGAAGCAAAGTTCAGCTATATGAAATTATAGAAAATTTTCTTATGTGATATTATCTGCTGTCCACTAGTCTTGATCCACCTCCACTTTCCCCCAACTTCTTAGAGCACATCATTGCCTATAGCATTGCCTTACATTTACATTTTCTTTATGAGATAGATTGTTAAAAACTTAAATAAAGAGAAGAGAAAAGGAATGGGTTTAGTGAAAATATTTTAAAGAACTTTTGACTGTAAAACCAATTGAATTCTTCAAAATGCATGACAAAATTTGGTCAGAATATGTGGGAATAAGTTAAACTGATGAATTCTGCAAAAAATTTCAATCATTCATTCATTCATTTGAAAAAATCTTAGTGCACCAAGTCATAGGAGTAAGTTTAAAATAAATATTATTCCTGTCCTTAAGTATCTTGTCTATCAATTATTACATACCAGGTGGCAAATGCTGAAAATACCCTGAGAACAGAGATAAGAGTATCTAAATTATAATGAGAGCTCAAGGAAAGCTTACAGGAGGTGGTTTATGAGCTGAGCTTTGAAGAATAAACAGACATTTCCTTATCAACAAAGAAAGGTTATTCCAAGTAGAGAAAGTCGTATTTTAGAAGGGGAAAAGGAACTTTAAAATGACACTGCACAGTCAGAGATACTTTAGGAATCAATACAGCTGGAGGAAAATATATGCAAGAGTGAATAACTGAATGTAACATTATAGACATGCAAAGGAATCATATCATGGGAGATTATGTTTGCCCTTTATTTGGGAGCAATGGGATTCCTTGGAGGTTTTAATCATGTTGTGATTTCTTTTCACCAGTTTTGTATTTTAGAAGGTTCTCTGTGAAATAGGGTAGTGGTTAGGTTACACCTGCTTCTGACAGAGCACAGAAATGCCAACCACTGAGCTGGTTAACTGCTTGGACCTTGACATATTTACAGACCCAACATGAAATCTGGGTTTACACTTACTTTGCAAACTTACTTATGTGACCTTGGACAAAGTAGGTAACTTCTTTGAGGCTCAGCTATTTTTCATTTGGGAAATAGGAATAATAATAGTACCTACATCATGAGTCTATTGTGAAACTTAACTGAGATAATGCATGTCAAGTTTTCAGATACAGTTATTGCTCAGTAAATAACATTTTTATCATGTGAGTGTTAGTGGTCGTACTAATGATAATGTAATGATAATTAATGTGGGCAACACAAAGGCAGCAGCACCAGGAATGAAGAGAAATTAAGAATGTAGAATCAAAAGGGCTCGATGACTCTCTGGATATGATTCAGATGGGGTCCAGGATTATTCTCAGTGTCCTGGTTTGGCCAGGTGGTGGATCCCTACATTATTCATCAAAACAGGGAATAAAGATGGATGACCAAGGTTAGAAGGAGACAAGTTCAGTTTGAGATATAGGATATTTGAGACACCTGTGGGATGATCACATGGAGCTGTTCAGAAAGTAGTTGGGTGTAGGTCAAGTGATCTTGATGGGAGATAGTCATGGGAATCAATATCATGTAACAGAAAGAGTATGTGGATTCAAAGGAGCACGATGCCAGGTACAGAGGCCATGAGAATAAAGATGCTCAAAAGGATGATTAACAAAAAAGACAGGAAACTGTAAAGGAATTATGAGAAAAGTATTTAAAAAGTTATGTTTATACATAAGCTGAGGTGGAAGAGAGTTTTAACAAATTAGCAGTAAACCCTGTCAAGTACCATAGAATTATCTGGCACAATAAGAATGAACACTAACCTACTGCCTTTGGCAATGTGGAAAGTAGTTGATGATCTCCTTAATGAAGAATAAATTATAATCTCCATTCATATTTGTCAGTTTCCATTGCTTATAACAGAAATACTTGAAACTGGGTAATTTATAAAGAAACAATATTCATTGCTTACAGTTTCTGAGGCTGGAAAGTCCAAAGTCCAAGGAACACTTCTGGTGAGGGCCTTGTTCTTGATGGTAACTCTGCACAAGCAATGCAGGGTGTCTCATGGTAGATGCCTTGAGCAGAAAGAGACTAACTTCCTCACGTGCTCTCCTTTTAAAGCCATCAGAACCATGCCCATGACCACAATTAATCTATCATCACTAGGGCATGGTTCTAATAATGTAATCACCTTTTCAAGGCTCCACCTTTCAACTACCATGATAGGATTTTCCACTCTCTTAACACTGTCACGGTGGGGAATAAGGTTCAATACATTAAATTTTGAGGGGACGCAATTCAATCCATGCATTCCACCCCTGGCCCTCCAAAACTCACATCCTTCTTACATGTAAATTCATTCATTCACCCCCCAAAGTCTTAACTTGTTTCAGCCCAAAAGTCCGAAGTGCCATCTGTGAAATTCAAAACAAGTTATCTACTTCCAAGATACAATGATGGGAAATGTAGGGTATATATTCCCATTCCAAAAGGGAGAAATAGGCCAAAAGAAAGGGGTAACAGGTCCTAAACAAGTCCAAAACTCAAAAGGGAAGGCATCAAATCTCAAAGCTGGTGAATCATGTACCTTGACTCTATGTTTTTCATCCTCTGCACACTGGTGTGGGGGTTGGGTCTCCAAGTCCTCAAGCATCTCTGCTCCAATGGCTTTCCTGGTCTTTGGCCATACTTTAGCTGTCCCAGGCTGGTGTTGTGCACTGGTAACTCTACAGTTGTGGAGTCTCCATGGCAGTCACACTCTCATAATTCCACTAGACATGGCACTGGTGAGAATTCTCTGCTGCAACTCTGACCCCATGTTTCTGCTTAGCATCACTTTAGTGAAGGCTCTATGCGGTTACTCCACCCCATGACAGATCTCTTACTGGGCCCCAGACTTTTCTATACATTCTTTGAAATCTGGGTGGCACAGCTCTGGCTTTCTGCAAGCTTGCAGACTTAACACTGCGTGGATGCTGGCAAGGCTTCCAGCTTATATCTTCTGAAGCTGCAGGTCCAGCCACACCTCAAGCCAATTTAGCCATGACTGGAGCAATGGGAGCAGCCAGGGAGCAGGGACCAACACCCAGAGGTAGCCCTGTGCAGCAAGCCCATGAAGGGTACCTAAGACCTGCTCCCCTAAACCATCAAGTCTCTCTAGGACTCTGGGCTCATGATGGAAGGGGCAGCTTCAAAGATCTCTGAAATGCCTCCAAGGTCTTTTTTCCATTCTTCTCTTGATAATCTCTTTCTTCCATACTAATCTCTTTAACAAACCGTCACTGGGCTACAACCTTGCTTTCTTCCCAAAGGTATCTTTTCGCTATTTACGTGGCCAGGCTGAAAGTTTTCCAATTTTTTGTCCTCTGAGTTTTTGTTTTTCTTTTTTCTTTCTTTCTTTTTTTTTTTGAATTATAAATTCTGGCTTTACATCATGCCTTTTCTGCCATAACTCAGAGTAAGTTGTTGCAAGTAGCCACATAGATTCCACTTAGAAATTTCTTCTGCCAAATACCCTCCTTCAGCATCTTTAAGTTCCACATTCTATAAAGCTTTGGGGCATGAATAGAATGCAGCCAAGTTCCTACAAAGGGTGGTCTTTGCCCCACTTTCCAATATCCCTTCTCATTTACATCTAAGATCTCCTCAGAATGGCCTTTACTGTCCATATTTCTATCAGCATTCTGGTCACCAACCTGTCTCTAAGATGTTCCAAACTTTCCCTTGTCTTTTTTTCTTCTAAGCTTTCACCAGCATCTAAGTTTTTCCTAGCCTGCTTATCCAAATTCTTCCGGCCTCTGCCAAATACCCAGTTCTAAAGTCACTTTCACATTTTCAGGTATTGGTTATAAGATACATATTCAACACACAAAAGCTGATAATGGCCTTATGCCCCATTAATACTCTATGACAAAGCATCATGGAGATATCAATCAAAGCTAAAGAATATTTAGAAAATCTGATTAGAATTGTGTGGCTTCTACACAAAGAAATCTATAAAACTGTACTAATAGGCAAAATGAAGGCCCAAAGAAAGTAATGTATTTATTGAAAGGGAAAATTTTACATTGTAAAACTGTCAATTTATCCTAACAGAATTTATAAATTCAACATAATCTAATGAAAATTTCATCTCACTTTTAGTTGAATACATGGTTGCCTGATATCAGAATATTCAGGTTTCTTTTATTCTGAAAATTAGTCAGCTATATTCTCAAATGTATGAAAAGAAAATTCACAAGTATTACAAGGAAATATTGAGGAAGAAAATATCATGTGTTTTAGCCCATCAAGAATAAAATTATGCTTTATATGCAAAGCATTTTAAACGGTGCAACATTTGTGAAGACATTTACAAAATTATGAACATAACAGTATGAGAATTCAGAAACAGGCCCATATATATCATACAGTCCAGCATATAAAAATTTTTGTATTGTTACATTTTGTTTTTAATCATTATACACAGGACAGAATATTGATTTAGGTTTGGACTCCATTCTTAAAATGGAAATAGATGGATGAGATTAACTAGGGAGACATATAAACAGAAAAAGAGAACAGGTCCAAGGAGTGATTTGGGGCATTCCTAGAATTCTGCGGGAAGGGGAAGAACCTGCAAAGAGAAGCAGAAGTAGTAAGTTAAGAGAAAGGAGAAAAATTAGGAGAGTATGATTTCATGTATGCAAAATGTTACAATGAGGAAAATATATTAACTAAGTTTAAAGCTACTGATAAAAACAGTGTCTAAAGTGGATTTACTAATGTAGAGGTCACCATACACGTTGAGAGGAGCAGTTGAAGTTGATTGGTGGTAGAAAAACCCAATTGTACTGAGTTTGGAAATAAATAGTAAATGGTAAAACCCCAAACAGCAGTGGCATTAATGAGATAAAAGCTAATTTTTCTAATGCACAAAAGAAATCTGGAGGTAAGGGCTGGCCCATGGCTCACTTGGGAAAGCGTGGTGCTGACAACACCAAGTCAAGGGTTAAGATCCCCTTGCTGGTCATCTTTTAAAAGATGGATGGAAGGAAGGAAGGAAGGAAGGAAGAAAGGAAGGAAGGAAGGAAGGAAGGAAGGAAGGAAGGAAGGAAGGAAGGAAGGAAGGAAGGAAGGAAGGAAGGAAGGAAGGAAGGAAGAAATCTGGAGGTAGGCAGTCAGAGACTTATTGGGAGCTTCTTAAAATCAGGAGGGACCTAGGCTTTTCTATCTTCTTGTTCTGCTGTGCTCAGCACGTGGCTTTCACTCAGCCCAAGATGAATATTGGAACTCCAGCCAATGCATAAGCATTTCACCCACCAGGAAAGAGGAACAGATGAAGAAGGGTGCACCTCTGTTCTAAGGAAATGTTTAAAAATGTAAAATTAAAACTCCCACTAATAGTGGCCAGAATTGTAATCAAAGTAATGAGATAGAAAGACTGGGAAATGTAGTCTTTCTTTAAACAGCTATGTGTTCAACTAAAATTGGAGCTTCTATTATTTTTTTAATTTTTAATTTTATTTTTTTCATTGTACACATTTATGGGGTACAATTTATTGTTTCACTAAATGTATATGTTGTATAATGATTCCAATCAGAATAGTTAGCATATCTATCACCTAAATATTTATAATTTTTTTGTGATTACAACAGTCAAGATCCTCTTTTCTGGCTGTTTTGAAATATACAATATGATATTATTAGCTATTGTCACCCTAGGGCCCATGAACTTATTCTTCCTATATAACTATAACTTGGTACCCAACTTTCCCTGGCCTCCCTCCCCCCACCCCTTACTTTCCCTGCCTCTGGAAACCACTATTCTACTCTGTTTCTCTCTTTTTTCCCCTCTTTTTATTTTTTCGTAATTGACCCATGGTAATCTCCCAAAAAAGAAAAGCCCAGGACTAGATGGCATTACTGCTGAATTGTACCAAACATTTAAAGAACTAATACCGATACTTCTTAAATTATTTCCATAAATTAAAGTGGGTGGAATTGTTCCAAACTTGTAATATAAGGCCAGCATCATCCTGATACCAAAACCAGGCAAGGACACAACAGCAAATAGAAAAACTACAGACCAATATCCATAATGAACACAGATGCAAAAATCCTCAATAAAATACTAGCAGATTGAATACATCAGCACATCAAAAAGATTATACACTATGATCAAGTGGGATGCAAGGATAGTTCAACATATGTAAATCAATAAATGTAATACATTACATCAACAGAATGAAAGAAAAAACCATATGCTCTTCTTGATAGATGCAGAAAAGGCATTTGATAAAATGTACATGTGATGCATGTACATGTGATGGCTCAAAGACTCAGTGGCAGGTCTGTCAGGGGTGTGACAGCTAAGCTGCTTCTCTGAGCCAGTGGCATAGGTACACTTTGACTCAGCTAGCTGAGTGTGGGTCTGCCAATGGCCTTCTGCTTTGCCAGTTCTCAGGGCCCAATACGAGGTTGTGCTTTCCTCTTTGTTCAGGAGCTGAACCGCCAGAGTTCCTGAACAGGAACAGAGTTACTGAGCTACTTCTCAAAAGGTGGGAGAGGCCACTAGGCTGGGCTGCAGTGAGAGAACCCATCTAACAACTTCTTGTGCAGTGGGCAGGCCACTCCTGCTGCTTTTGAGCAGTGGGTGGGGCTGTTAAGTAAGCCTGCAGTGAAGTGACCTGTCCAGAAGCTTCAGGGCAGTGAGCAGGGCTGCTGGGCAGGCCTGCAGTGAAGGGGTCAGAGTAGAATGCTCCTGAAATGCCTCTAGTTTCAAGATGGCACTGTCCTGCATTGGCTTGGGTCACAAGGGTGAAAGGTGGGAATGTAGTTTGTGCTAGTGTTCTAGGGTGATTCAGTGTGTGTTTTCTAGACAGCTCCCCACACTTGGCTCTGGGCTTGTCCTGACAAAGGATCTGTGGACCTCTGTGGTGAGGATGGGGGTTAGTGTGGGTCTTCTGCCTACCTTTTTGCCACAAGGGAAAATTCCTCCTGCACTGATCCCTGTGTAGAAGGCACCGTAGCTAGAGCTGTGTGCCTGTCTCTCTTCTCTATGCCACCATTCTGGGCTTCGTGCTCCACAGGGATCTCACCAGTCTTCTGCTGCACTCCTACATTCTTCCATTGATGCTCCCATCAATATTTAGCTGTCTGTTAGTTGTTCTGGTCCTTTTCTGTGAGAGGAACATGCCCTGGGAAGCTGTAGTCTACCATCTTGTCATACCTATGAAGCTTTTACCGCTAAAGAAAAAACTGAAAACGGATAACAGAACGACTCAAAGTGTCTAATATAGATAGCTCTTTGTTATAAGGTATTGAGGCAATTGGCTCCCTATAGAAAAAAGTGAGTTAAAATCACGACTTAAAAAAAAAATCCCAATGGTTTATAGAGGTAAATATAAATACAAAATTTAAAAAGTGATACTTTACTTTCACTTTTGGAAAGATGGAGTTGATCTACATTATATGAAACAGTTTATATTACTCAACTTCTGCTGCTTATAACAAAATACACAGAACTGTGTAATTGTAAAGAAAATTAAATTTATTGCTTACAGCCTCTGAGGATGGAAAGTCCAAAGTCCAGGGAACACATCTGGTGAGAGCCTTTGTGGTCATGACAGTGATGGCAGAGTAACACATTGTGATAACGGTGGAGCAGAAAGAGTGAGAGACCAACCTCCTCATTCACTCTCCTTTTAAAACTCTCAGAACCACACCCCTGACCACCATTGTTTATCCATTCACTACTTCATGGTCCTACAATTTAATCAGCTCTTCCAGGCCCCATAATAGGATTTCTTACCCTCAACAGTTACAGTGGGGATTAAGTTTTGGGAAGACATTCAACTCAAGGCATTCCACCCTTGGCCCTCCAAAACTCACGTGCTTTTCTCATATGAATACCTTCATTTCATCCCCAGTCTTAACTTGTCCCATCTCAAAAATCCAAAGTTCGAAGTCCTATCTGTGAAACCAATGCAAGTTATCTACTTCTAAGATACATATTGGTACATATTCCCATTCCTAAAGGAAGAAATAGGCCAAAAGAAAAGTGTAACAGGTCCCAAACAAGTCCAAAATCCAGCAGGGCAAGCATTAAATCTCAAAGCTGGTGAATCATGTACCTTGACTCCATGTTTGGTATCCTCTACATGCTGGTGAGAGGATTGGATCCCCAGGTCCTCAGGCAACTCCAATTCTATGGCTTTCTTGATCTCCTGCAACACGTTAGCTCTTGCAGGCTGGTGTTGCATGCTGGTAGCTCCATAATTCTGGGGTCTCCGTGGCAGTACCACTCCCACAGCTCCACTAGACGTGGCACTGATGGGGCTCCTCCCCACCAAGTTTCCACTTGGTGTTGCTCAAGTGAAAGCTCTATGTAGTGAACCTGCCCCCACAACAGATCTCTTCCTGGGCCCCCAGGCTTTTCAATGTATCTTTTGAAATTGGGGTGGAGGCTCCCATACCTCCATAGCTCTGGCATTCTGCCAGCCTGCATACCTAACACCACGTGGACACTGCCGAGGTTTCTGGCTTGTATTTTCCAAAGCTGCGGGTTCAGGCATGCCTGGGGTCACTTTGAGCAAGGCTAGAGCAGCAGGGCCGAGAGAAGCAGCATCCAGAGGTGGTCTTGGCCAGTGAGCCTATGGAGGAACCTCAGGCCTGTTCCCCAAGACCAATTTGTCTCACTAGGCCTTTGGGCCAGAAATAGAAGGGTTGGCCTTAGAGGCTCCTGGGCCTTCCTCCCCCCCCCCCTTCTTTTGATAATCCCTTTCTTTTGTACTAATCTTCTTGGCACCATTGCATTTTTCTTCTAAAAATGGTCTCTGTTTCTCTACCACATGGTCAGGCTGCAAATTCTCCAAATGTTTATGTTCTGCTTCCTTTTAAATTCTGGATTTACATCATGCCTTTGCTGCCATAACTCAGTGTGGACTGTTACAAGTAGCCATGAAGCTTCCTTAATGTTGTGCTGCTTAGATATTTCTTCCACCAAACACTCAGGTTCACAATTCCTAAATTCCAACTTCCACAAAGTCCTAGGGCATGGATACAATGCAGTCTAGTCCCTTGCCAGTTCATAGCAAGGTTGATCTTTGCCCCAGTTTCCAAAAAGCTCCTTCACATTTCTACCTGAGACCTTCTCAGAATGGCCTTTACAGTCCATGTTTCTATCAGCATTCTGCTCACTGCCATTTAACCAGTCTCTAAAATATTCCAACCTTTCCTTCATTTTCTTGCCTTCTAAACTTTCACCAGTATCTAGGCTTTTTCTAGCCAGCTTCTTCACATTCTTCTAGCCTTTCTTCAATACCCAATTCCAAAGCTGCTTCCAAATTTTCAAATATTTGTTATAAGCAACAACCCAGTCCATTTCTATTGCTTATAACAAAATACGCAGAACTGGGTAATCATAAAGAAAATGAAATTTATTGTTTACAGTTTCTGAGGATGGGAAGTCCAAAGTCCAGGGAACGCATTTGGTGAGAGCCTTGGTGGTGGCAACAGTGATGGCAGAGTATCACATTGTGAAAATGGTGGAGCAGAGAGAGTGAAAGACCAACCTCCTCATTCACTCTCCTTTTAAAATTCTTAGAATCATGCCCCTGACCACTATTATTAATCCATTCATTACTGCACAGTCTGACAATCTAATCACCTCTTCAAAGGCCCACCATTCAAATACCATAATAGGTTTTCTTACCCTCAGTAGTTACAGTGGGGATTAAGTTTTGGGGGAACATTCAACCCAAGGCTCAGGTGATTCACATTATTTTCTGATTCTGTATTTATGAATTGGCCAACTTTCTAAAATTTATTTCTAACCCTGAATTAACATTTCTGGTGTTTTGTTGTCATTGTTGCTGTTTTGACAGATCCTGACTCAGGTTTATTTGTACAAATAGCCCAGGAGGATACCAGCCCCATGCAGATAGCAGCCCAGGGATCACACTAGTCCTTCTTTCCTCACATTGGCAGACAGAGGCCTCTACTCCAGGGCTTTCATAAGGGCCCGGGCACCTTTGTGAGCCTGAGCTGGAGTCAGAGCTGCAAACACAGATGCACACACAGACGCACCCACAGCCTTAGGATTGGTTTGAGCCTTGGCCTTGGTCTTTGGCTGGCATGGCCTGAAACCCTTAGCAATGTGGGCAAAAACACTCTTCCAAAGTTTGGGGTAGGTGATGTAGGCAAGTAGATTGAGCTGGCATCTGATGCACTTTAGGAACTTAGGCTTGACCTCCTTGGGATTTATGAAGGCCTTGATAGCCTTGACTCACATGCACATGGCCGTGGCATTGTTGGCCTGCAATTTCTTCAGGAAATTCTCAACTTGAATGAGAAAAGACAATTAACAGATACCAACAACCAGACAACACAGACGTTAGAATTATCTGAAAGTGATTTTAAAACAGCCATCATAAAAGAGTTGAACAAGCAAATATGAAAGGCTTGAAGCAACTGGAAAAAAAAGTAGAAAGTCTCAGCAAAGAAATAGAAAGTCTCAGCAAAGAGAAAAATATACAGAAAAATTAAAAATATAAATTTAAAAGTACAAAAAACAAAATAAAAACTCAACACATGAGCTCAAGAGCAGAAAGTAGGGGACAGAGAAAGAATCGGTGAACTAAAAAACAGAAAAATAGAAATTACCTGACATGAACAACAACAAAGAGAAAATAAATGAGAAAAAAATGAACAGAGCCTCAAAGATATGCTCTACTGTGACAAAAGACCTAACAAATCCACCATCAGAGTCCCAAAAATAGAGGAAGAAAGGGGTGGGGCTAAAAAGTATTCAAGGAAATAATGACTTTTTTAAAAAAAAGACATAAACCTACAGATTCAAGGGCTGAGCAAAACTCAGACAAGATAAACCACCCCAAAATCCATGCCAATGCACTTCTTAGTCAAATTTTTGAAACCTAAATACAGAGAAAAACTGGTAAAAGCATTGAAAGAGAAAAGATACCTTATCTATAAGGAAAGCATAATTTCTCATCAGAAACAATAGAAGCAAAAGTAAGTGGCACAATATTTTCAGGTGCTAAAAGAAAAAAACTATCAACTCTGAATTTTATGAAATGTGAGAATCAAAAATATGAGTATTTTAAAATAATCTTGAGGTTGGTGCAAATTTCCCTTTCTGAGTAAATCACAAATCCAAATCACTTTTCAAAAAAAGATTACCAATTTGGCTAACAATACATTTTTAAAACTTATATACAATGTTAAAAGACAAGCAACAGCTTAAAGGGAAATGTTTCAAAATATGTAACAAAGAGAGTTAATTCTGGAATTTAAAAATTTATGTGTACCACCACACACATATTAGGATGACTACTATCAAAAACAAAACAACAGCAACAAAAGAAAACAGAAAATAAATGTTGGTGAGGAAGTGACAAAATTGGAACCACTGTGCACTGTCGGTATAGTGTAGCCACTATGGACAGTTAAAAACAGAATTAACATATGATTCAGCAATTCAACTTATATACCAAAAGAGTTGAAAGCAGGATCTTGAAGAGATATTTCTATATCCATGTTTATAGCAGCATTATTTGCAATAGCCAAAAATGAAAGCAGCCCAGTGTTCGTCAACAGATGAATAAATAAACAAAATGTGGCATATACAGGCAATGTAATATTATTCAGCCTTAAAAAGGAAGGACTTTCTGACATGTGCTACAGGATGGATGAAACTTGGGTACGTTATGCTAAGTGAAATAAGCCAGTCCCAAGAGTGACTGATATTACTAAGTCCTTGATATAATTGGGGTGCTGTGGAGTTTCAATTCATACTGCTTTGTTTTTAGAAAATGATTTTACAGCATATGAATAATACAGACATATACAGAACAAATTAGATATACGATATAGATATAGGCATTATCTTTACTGTCTTTATGTTCATCTTCACAGCCACCCAGAAGCTCCACGCTGCCTTGGATTCCAAGTACACTCAGACAATAAGAGGAGCTGATAAGCAGAGGACAGCTTCATACACGAGGTAACGCCACTTCTCCTTCTGCTTCCTGATTCAATGAACAGTGAAGTGTTGCATAAAATTTTCTATCCTGCCCCTACTTTATAGTTAATTCACTCAATGCTCTACTCACTTAAATTATTTTATGCTCTTACTCACTATATCAATAACTTACTGAATTTATAATTCTGTGATAAAGAAATGATGAGTGTTTATCATACGTGCATTGTAAATATGTGAGGAGAAATAAACTATCTGCATGTCCTATCAAAATAAGCTAAATGCTCCTCTTATTCTCTTGACAAACGGATAGAGAATAACAGAAAAAAATATAGAATATATATTTAGAGATTAAATTAGAAATAATTAATTGGATAAGGAAACTGTGGTATACATATACCATGGATTTCTACTCTGCCATGAAAAAGAAGGAAATTCTCCAGTTTGCGACAACATGGATGAACCTGGAGACACTTATGTTGAGTGAAATGAGCGAAGCACAGAAGGATAAATACCACATGTGCTCACTCATATGTTGGAGCTAAGAGAGAAAGAAGGAAAGAAAGACCACAGTGGTGCATTGGACTTGCAGAGGGAGAGAACATTCCTTGGGCTACAAAGTAGAGTGGGGGGGAGAAGGAGGTTGGGGATAATTGGGTGGGGGACACGGGTTACAAATGCAATGTGTGGTAATGGGCATGCTGCCAGTCTGAATCTGGCCTTCACATCTTGGGCACAAGGGGTAACAATCAGCTTTGTATCTCATGAATATTCATACCCAATAAAAAATAATAATAAAAATATAAAAATAATAAGGATTATTTTATCATAATTAACTATTTAAAAAAGAATAGAGGCACCAAAAGCTCTATCATATTTCATAAATATAAGAGCTGCAAAATGATGACAAATTGACTAAATATGGCACAATGAGGAATGCCAGTAGAAGAAATAATGAAAAACGACAGCAGAAATCTAATAATCAGTGTAATGGAAAGAAGTAAAGGAGGAGGGGGAGAGACAGCAGGAGAGAGAAACAGGGGAAGGAGGAGAATAAACAGTCATCCAAGGCATCAGGACAAGTTTCAAGAATTAAAATCAGAGTAAGAAAGACCAGAGAATGAGAATGCTCATCCTTGCATTAAAAAATGCTGCTGCTCTTACTGATTTTGCATATTTAAATATGATCATTCCTTTGAGTCAAGGTGAGTGGGTGAGGACTGCAACAATGAATACATCCTTTTAGGTAGCCTAAAATTTTAAAGACTTTCAAGTACTTTTCCAAAAAGACTGCCCAGAGTCAATCGCGATTATTAAAAAAGACTGTAATTTGTACTAAACATCTGTGATGTAACAAAATATAGATCAAAATGGTCCAAACTTAACCAAAAAGCCAGATACTTTGAAATATGAACTACTGATGATATATGATTTAGGTTAACTAAGGATTTTACTAAAGTTTTAAAAGCTATGAGCTATACGTGTTTTGAGGCATTATAGTCAAAGAACCCACAAGTGGAACATACCTCTTTTTTTCTAAGAGGCTGAAGAGATTGGAAAGTGAGCAATTGAAGAGGGAGGCAGGATATGACAACACTTTTGAAATTAGGGATCAATTTGCTTTAACTTCAGTACTTTTCCTGATATTGGAACAAATCCCCTAGCAAGCAGTTTGCAAAGCCCTAGAAAGTACATGAGGCAGAGTAATAACCAACTATACTTGGTGGACAACAAATCATGTGAGTCCAACTGAATCCCCTTTTACCCAGTGACAGCCTTATAAATGTAGAGGAACAAATGAAGTCATATATCTTGACTTCACAAGGTTTTTGTCTGTGACCTTCTTAACATCCTCATAACAAGATAGCAAAATATGGTTTAGTCCATGATCTTGGAAGAGTAGTTACTGATCATTCATTATTCAGTGATTACTCTGTGAGGTGATGTAGATCCCGAAATTATCTAGGTATTGCCCTAGGAAATATTTTTATTATTTATTTTATTAATTTTTATTTAATATTTACTCAAATATTAAAATTGATGGTATTTTCATAAAATTTACACATTAAAAAGCAGCATATCTAATGAAAAAGTTGAATTGAAATGATTACATTGTAGATAGTAGGAAGTCATTTCCATTTGGTAGCCCTTGGAGCCTGTTTCTGAATCTTTCACATGGCATATAATGATATTCATAGAATGTGTAGGTTTTCCCTTTTTCCATTTCATCTCCATTGGAATTAAACTACGTACTGAAAATCAAGATAAGGACCCTGCTCTCACATCAGTGGGGAGCTGTAGAATTGCTCGCCAGGAGGGAGCATTTTCCCTTTGTGGTCCTTTTCGCGTCATGTTTTCAAGTGTCATTTTTTTTATTAATTGATTGTCCATAGCTACTACATTGGGAGACACCACTCAAAATCAAAGTAGATTACATTTCATAATGTAAGTAGATGATCTTAAAACTGGAAATCTATTTTAATACAAAATAATAGCTAGGTTGTGTCAATGCATAACCTAGATAGAGGATAGAAAGTTTGTTTTTTGGTACTGACAAATAATTAGTTTAAATGTAAAACTGAATATAATTTCAAAATATTTCATTTAAGATACTTATGGCTACATTCATGAAATAGTCTGTCAACTTTGAAGACAAGATTATGATAATATTATAACATAAATTAGGTGCCTTTTGTAAATGAATTACCTGTTTCCTATAACTCACCTTTAAAATCATCTGATCCCTTAGTATTTTGGGGGAATAGTACATTAGTAATTACTGATTTTTCCCACAATTATTAGTCTGTCCAAGTTTCCTCCTTCTTCTTGAATCTAATTTGGGAATAGAAATAATCTAAGAACATTTTTCTACTCATCAAGAATTTCAAATGTGTTTTCATTGAATTACACATAATAAAACACAGGATATGTAGCCATGATTACTGCAAGTGATTAAACTTCTTTTTTCCTAGTAATCTTCATCATTAAAATAAGCACTAAAACAGTACTTATTTTACAGTGTTTTTAATGAAGGCTGAAAGACTTAAAACATGTAAAATTTAGAAAGCACAGTAGTGGTTGTTACTATTATTGTTATTGTTATTATTATTATCCTGTCCTAAGATACAGTACCTCTGTATTTATCATATCACCTTTTTTGTTATTTTTTCTATATTTTTTGTTGATTCATTGATTTACAATTCTGCAGGTTTGTCTATTTCCTTTTTTCTCCTTAAATAATAACCACTATGCCCATCGTTTTATTTCATCCTTTTTTGGTCAGTTATTTTAGTTGTGTCTATCACTTAGAATACTTTCTCTTGCAAGTGTCAGAAAATCTAAACCACACTAGTAAACAAGTAAGTGGATATAGCGGCTCAGTTCCTGAAGTATCTGGGGATAGGGGAGATTCAGCCACTTTGTCCAGGGCTCCATCTCTATTTCTCTGCAATTCCTTCAGCTCTTCTCTTCTTAGCTCCCTACTTAGTATAGCTTCCCTAATGATTGTGAGATGATGATTCGCAAACAAGGCTCCTCCAAGGAAAGGTAGAGAAGTTATCTCCTCCAACCATCAAATGAAAGAACTCAAAGGTGCTTTTGTTAACCATCCCTGAATCAACCTGGAACAATGGGGAAGTCATGAACTAACTGTCTTAAGCCTAAAGCAATTACTAGCAAGGGAAATAGACTCATCTGTGGAGCCAGAGGTGGGATCAAGCCACCAAAGCAGAGTTACTACACAATGGGAAAGAAATTGCCAGCCATGTGAAAGAGATATCTTGGTTGTTCTAGTCCAGTCAAGCCCCTAAATAATGTCAGTCCCGGCCAACATACATAGAGCTGAGTTCAGTCAACAACAGTTCATGAAAAATAATAAAATTTTTCTTATTTTAAGTTAAGTTTCGGGGGTGGTTTTTTAACACAATAAAGCAATAGATATTACATTTCTAAAGTTTCCATGTTTGCCTGGTTTTTTTGCTTATGTGCCCTTGAAAAAGGAGATTTCTATTCATATGTAGTGTGTGCTAATGGAGAATGTGAACATTAATTATGGCCCTGATCATGGACAATTTGAAGTCTGGCTGAAGCATATTCCACCATCTACAGCAGTTTGGCAGGTCGATATTCCCACTTTACAATCCAAGTCCCACTATGTCTTGGAACATTCACCAACAGAGGAGATGCCGCTATAATTTGGAATCATCTTCTATACCCACCTACCGGTTCTCAAACACTTGGAATAAATTAAGACATGAAAATATACAATATTAAGTCTCAGTTCTCCCTGTAACATGTTTCATGGGGAGAGTTCACCTCCAATAAATCTAGGAATTATTGTTCTCACACATTTATTTCCTGCAGTTTACCCTGAAACTTCTGTGTCTCTGTCAAAATACAGAGGAATAAAAAATATCAAGTAGGGCGCAATAGTTTTCAGTCATCAATCTCAGAAAAATAACATTTATACAGAAGAATGAAATTTCATTTGGCATAAACTTTGTTTTTCTTATCTTTTATTTATTTTTTGAACTGAAAATAGATTAAACATATTTATAGGGTACAGAGTTGATTACCAATACTTATGTACAACATGTGATGGTCAAATCAGACTAATTAGCTTGTCATTACAATACAAAATCATTAAGTCCATTAATCAATTTCTTGCTGACCTCCTTCCTGACCCCACTTTCCCACTTCTAAAAACCCCAGTTCCGAACTCTCCTTCTGAAAGTTCAACATACTATTGTGATTGGTGTTTCTTTCTTTTCTTTCTTTCTCTCTTTCTTTCTTTTTTTTCTTTTCTTTCTTTCTTTCTTTGTTCCAACTTACAAATGAGGATATGCGGTATTTCTCTTTCTGTGCCTGACTTACTTCACTTAAAATAATTTTCTCCAAGCTCATACATGTTGCTTCAAATGGCAGAATTTCATTCCTTTTGATGGCTGAGTAGTATTCCATTGTGTATATATACCACATTTTCCTTTTCCAGTCATCCATCGATGAACATTTAGGTTGGTTCCATCTCTTGGCTGTTGAAAGTAGAGATGAGATGAACATGGGAGTGTGAGTATCCCTTCAACATGATGATTTCCATTCTTTTGGTTATATTCCCAGCAGTGAGATTGCTAGATCATATGGTAGTTCTATCCGTAGTTGTTTGAGAAAACTCTATACTGTTTTCCACACTTGTTGTATTAATTTACAATCCCCCCAACAGTGTAGGAGAGTTCCCTTTTCACCACATCCTCACCAACACTTGTTATTCTCTTTTTGACAACAAACAGCCAGTCTGACTGGAGTGAGATGGTATCTCATTGTGGTCTTGATGTGCATTCCCTGACGCTTAGTGATGTTGAGCATTTTTTCATGTGTCTTTTCATGTGTTGACATTTGCATGTCTTCCTTTGAGAAATGTTTGTTCAGTTCCTTTGCCCACTTTTTAATAGGATTATTTGTTTTTTTACTGTTGAGTTGTTTGAATTCCTTGTATATTCTGAATATTAATCCCATGTTGGATTTACAGTTTGCAAATATTTTCTCCCATTCTGTAGGCTGTCTTTTCATTCTGTTGATTGTTCCCTTTGCTGTGCAGACGTTTTTTTAGTTTTATAATCCCATTTGTTTTATTTTTCTTTTGTTGCCTGTGCTTTTGAAGTCTTATTCATAAAGTCTTTGCCCAGTTCTACATCCTGAAGTGTTTCACTTATCTTTTCCTCTAGGATTTTTATAGTTTCAGGTCTTATATTTTAGTTTTTAATACATTTTTAGTTAATTTTGGTATATGGCCAGAGGTAGGGGTCTAGTTTTATTCTTCTACGTATAGATATCCAGTTTTCCCTGCACCATTTGCTGGAGAGACTGTCCTTTTTCCAATGTATGTTCTTGGTGCCTTTGTTGAAGAATGGTTGGCTGTAAACACATGGTTGATTTCTGGGTTCTCTGTTCTGTTCCACTGGTCTATGAGTCTGTTTTTATGCCAGTACAGTGCTGTTTTGGTTACTATACCTTTGTAGTATAATTTGAAGTCAGGTAGTGTTATGCCTCCAGCTTGATATTTTTCATTCAGGATTGCTTTGGCTATTTGTGGTCTTTTGTTGTTCCATATAAATATTAGCATTGTTTTTCTATTTCTGAGAAGAATGTCATGGGTATTTTGATGGGGATTGCATATACTCTGTAGATCACTTTGAATAGTATGGACATTTTTGTGGGCAGCTAGGCAGGACCATGTGGGCAGCACGGGCACTGTGGAGGATGAACTCCCATGCAGGAATAAGGCCATGGCTCTGAGACTAGGCAATGGCACAGGCAACTGCAGCAATCAGGGTGGGAGACTAAGGCATGAGCAGGAGCAGTGTTACCACTGGGAAGTGTTCACAACCTAGCAGAGTCTATCCAATGCAAGGGAGAATTCCTCCTATGCTTATCCTGGTGTCAGAGATGTGGTGTTAGCTGAAGTGGTGTGCCGCTTTCTCCTCTTTGCACTACCCCACTGGTTTTCGTGCTCCACAGCATCCTCACCAGGCTCCCACTGCCCTTCCATGCTCTCCTACCAATGCTCTCTCCTGTGCTTATCTGTTCAGTCCTTGCTGTTGTCTGTTTCTGGGAGGATCTCATATTGGGTACCTCTAGTCCACCTCTTGCCCCTCCCCCGGTATAAACTTTGTATTTTTCTACCAGTGTCAGGATAAAAATAGAGGTGAAAAATTGTCTTCTCACCTTCTTTTGAACTGACAGATTTGCTCTGTTCTGGCATTAAAGTCCATATAGCATGGGAAAGTTCCTCTGGTAATGTCATTTGTGACAATTCCTCCCAAAATCTTGTCCTAGGCTGACTATTAGTTTTCTTTTCTCTTTGTGCAATGGTTAATATAATCTATGACTTCTTTAATTATTTTATTAAACTTGAAATAACTACTAGAAAATTGATTCAGTAACATATCATCATACCTCTTATAAGTCCATGGCATTTTAAAATTTCTAGTGGTCTGTGGTCCCTTTTTGTATATGGCAAAATGAAAAACAATACATGAATATATTAAAAACTAATAAATATGAAAGAGGAAGAGATAGGAAGAGAGTGAAGGAGGGAGAGAGAAAAAGAGAGAAAAGATGATAGATAATAGATAGAGAGAAAGGGAATTTTGAGAAAAAGGATTTCCATATCATAAGTCCCAGCAACTCATATTTTCTTGTGTTTGCTATAATCATCCCTGTATAAATGACTACTTTGTGTGTGTTTTAAAGAGCTTTACTGGTGTATAATTTATATACAAAAACTGTATATATTTAATGTATACAACTGGATGAGTTTGGATGTGTGCATACACCCATAAAACCATCACCATATCTATCATTTCCAAAAGTTTCCTTGTGTCATTTTATTTTATTTATTTTATTTGTGGTAAAGACACTTAACATGAGATCTACCCTCTTAACAATGTTTTAAGTGCACAATACAGTGTTGTTGAATATAGGCACTCTGTTGTACAGCAGATCTCTAGAACTAATTCATCTTGCATAACTAAAACTTTATACCAATGGAAAAACAATTCCTCATTTCTTCCTCTTCCCAGCCCCTGGAAACCATGATTCTATTCTCTGCTTCTAGAAGTTTAACTATTTTAGGTACCACATCTAAGTGGAATCACGAAATATCTGTCCTTCTGAGACAGGCTTATTTCACTTAGCATAATACCCTCCAGGTTCATCTATGTTGTAAATCACAGGATTTCCATCTTATTTAAGGTTGAATAGTATTCCATTGTGTGTATATACCACATATAAATGATTACTTTGAAATCATTAGGTATGGATCTAAAAGGAAATATGATATAGATTTGTTTTCTATAATTTATGATTTTTTTATCTCCTACTCTTCAGTTTTCCTGAATCTCTGAAATTATCCTTCTCCTTCAACTTTCTTCAACCCCATAGTATTTTGTGCTGGCACATCCTATGCTCCTGACACTTATTCCACCTCCCTTGGCTTCTTCCTAGAAGTGCCCTGTTCTCTGAGAGCTGAGATAGGAGCTAGTGAGCACATCAGTCTACGTGTTGTTCATGCTAACATGTGAAGTGGTTAATCCTGAACATGAAAAATAATGAAATTACCTTCATTGGAACCTACTTTAAAATGATCAACATAGCTAATTTAATATAGTCAAGATCATTTGATAGAGCACTTTCTGAGGAAATATAAGAAATTTATTTATTTACTGTACTTTATCACATGCTTTTTAAAAATAGGTTCCATATTATGACACTCATAAAGTTGAGAGTTATAAGCAACTTGGAAAAATTGTGGAAGATATTTGAAGTTAAAACAGGCATTTTGATATACTTCCAATTAATGTATACTCTATTATACTTGGGGCCAGTTCTAACTAAAGGCATCAGTGACAGAAAAATGAAACTAAAACTGTGATATTCTTCACATATCTTTGTTCTTTTTTCTTACTTTTACTCTACTCCATTTCTAGGTGTGTGTATATATATGTATATAATATATGAGAATTGAATATATGTGCATATATTTATGAGTTTATACACTTGTATATATAATTTCGAAAGGATTTAAAGAAAATATATCTTGCCAGTAGTATATTTCAAACGTTTTTTTTAAAAAAAATAGAAATGTCTATGTGTCCCTTCTAATAAGTCAAATGCTCCAAAAGAAAACAAATAATAAGAATAAAATAATTGGTATTAAGGGAAGTCTACTATTAGAACAAAATTTGAAAACAGAATAGCAAGCAGAGTCTAGAAAAACAAATCCTCACATGATACATAATTTTACCAAATACCAATGTCAGATTTATTGTTTCAGAAATCATGAGTTATCCCTTTTATTGTGGCACTTGCCTGGGGCAGAAATATGGGGGGCAACAAAATGTTAAGCAATGCATTCTCATGAGTGACTGTGGGCCTTTCAGGGGCAGTCATTTTTCAATTTGCCCAAGGCAAAAGGAAGACTTGAGTCAGACAATGAATAAAAAACATTTTCTCAAAGAAAATCAACAAAATTTCTCATTTCTAAATTGTTTTTGTAAAAAAAAAAATCATCAAAATAAGAAATATGTAAAAATAGAAAATACCTCAACTTTGCAGTTTTAGATAATATCTTAGTTTGGATTCCTATGGCAGACCCTAAAACGAGATTTAAGTGCAAGTGGTTTATTTGGGGCATGATCTTAATTAAGGTATTGGAATGGGCAAGTGAGAAAGAGAAAGGGAAAAGGCAATAAGAGTGTTTGTTGCTAATACAGCAACTGGTGCTCAGTTCCAGTGGGGACCTTTCTGAGGGCACTTAGAAAGCATCTCAAAATTTGCATATGGAGGTTCTGAGGCATTTATTTACCATCTCTTGTCCCTCAATGATTACACGTCACATTTGTTCCCCTCCTCTTGGGCAGAGGAACTCAGTAGGTATCAGTGTTTTGTTTGTTTGTTTGCATATGACCTCTCAAGTAAGTTGAAGAGATATAAGCAGGGCAGTGACTTTTTTGCTACAAATAGGCTTAATCCATTATGGTTTAAGGTAGACTTGTTCTAGAGATATACGTTCTTTTTAACAGAGTTTTTTTATTTTGGCAATGACTATACGTCTGTGCTGCTGTTTCACACAGGTCCTGTCACATCCTAAATATTTCTTGATTGTTCTTGAATGAATAATACATCTTTTGATATCAAGCAGAACTTGAATGAAGAATGCCACAGAAAAAATCGAATTCATATTTTTTTAAATAGAAGCCCACCAAAAAAAGAAAAAAGTCCAAACTGCTGGCTGAAGACAAGCCTTTATAATCTTCTCAAGAATCTTTGAAAAAAAAATGCCATACACTAAATACCTCAAAGGAAGCCCACAAAATATCGAATGCCATAAAAACCAACACAAAAGCATGATGCAGTGAGGTAATCCAGCAGAAATAAATATTGCAAAATAATAAAAGGGGAAAAAGAGAATAGAATTAGAATTTGTTTCTATACTTAAGATTCTCAAAGCTCAACTCTGGGTGAGCAGAGTGTACTAAACTCAAGTATAACACAAAACATACCATTGTACGAACAAATAAATAACACCTTCTTCAGACTCAAAGACATTTTGGAATAATATACGCCCATAATGCCATGGCACTTTAAGACCGGTCAAGTTAACGCTGTTTCTTTCTCTCTCTTTATCTCTCTGTCCATCAATTAAAGGAAACTGGTTTTATAATCAAAAAGTACTCATTTCCCTTGGTTTTGAAAGAAGTTCCCTTATATTCACTCCAAATGAACAAGGCTCCCCCTTTTAATATATTGTACATGTTAAATATTTGTATAAAATGTAAGGTGTACAGCATCCCTAACAGACTCCACTATTATTTTAGAAGATTGTATATAATATTAGAGAATCTAAATTCTAATTTAAACCACTAAAAACCTGAACAGTCCAAGAAATAAATGGAGCTCTTCCCTAACCCCATGTGCATTCTTTTAGTAAATTGCAAAAATTTTTATAGTCCACCATCAAATTTTGATATAAGAAAGGATTTACACAAGCAGTTTATTTGGGAAGAGATCCTGGTTAGCAAGGTATAGGAATGGAGTACTGAGAAAGAGAAAGGAGAAAAGTCTATAAAGGATCACTTAAACAAGAGAAACATTTCAGAAATGACGATCCTAGTTTCCTCTTCCATGTTTCTTATGACTCATTATTATCCTTTCACTTTACATAATCCATAGATCTTTATTTGCTATTTTTTGTTTTGTTTTTAAACTAGGCTGAAATGTTGTATTGTTCACCTGGGACTCTCTAGGCAGAAAGTGTTCATACTTTTTTTTCAACTATGAAGCATTTTCTTTATGCTAGTTGGAGCTTATCCATTTTACTAGTTTAGGTGGATCGATGATGATAGACAGATGATAGATGAAAGCTCCCTCAGCTTAAAAATTCTACCATCCTTGAAAATGCAAGCTGATACAATATAAAAACACATATACATAAGGACATTCACTAAAACATTGTTTAAAAATGTGAAATATTGGAAACAATCTATATGCCCTTATGTAGGTGAATAAACAGGCTGTTATTTTTTAAATCTTAAACATTCTCTTGACTGCATTTTGCTTTTTTTTTTTTTTTTTTTAATTTTATATTGTCGATATACATTGTGGCTGATTATTGCTCCCCATCACCAAAACCTCCCTCCCTTCTCCCTCCCCCCCTTCCCCCCAACAATGTCCTTTCTGTTTGCTTGTCGTATCAACTTCAAATAATTGTGGTTGTTATATCTTCTTCCCCCCCCCCCCCCCGGTTTGTGTGTGTGTGTGTGTGTGTGTGTGTGAATTTATATATTAATTTTTAGCTCCCACCAATAAGTGAGAACATGTGGTATTTCTCTTTCTGTGCCTGACTTGTTTCACTTAATATAATTCTCTCAAGGTCCATCCATGTTGTTGCAAATGGCAGTATTTCATTCGTTTTTATAGCTGAGTAGTATTCCATTGTGTAGATGTACCACATTTTCCGTATCCACTCATCCGATGATGGGCATTTGGGCTGGTTCCAACTCTTGGCTATTGTAAAGAGTGCTGCGATAAACATTGGGAAACAGGTATACCTTCAACTTGATGATTTCCATTCCTCTGGGTATATACCCAACAGTGGGATAGCTGGGTCGTATGGTAGATCTATCTGCAATTGTTTGAGGAACCTCCATACCATTTTCCATAGAGGCTGCACCATTTTGCAGTCCCACCAACAATGTATGAGAGTTCCTTTTTCTCCGCAGCCTCGCCAGCATTTATCGTTCATAGTCTTTTGGATTTTAGCCATCCTAACTGGAGTTAGATGGTATCTCAATGTGGTTTTGATTTGCATTTCCCAGATGCTGAGTGATGTTGAGCATTTTTTCATATGTCTGTTGGCCATTTGTATATCTTGCTTAGAGAAATGCCTACTTAGCTCTTTCGCCCATTTTTTAATCGGGTTGCTTGTTTTCTGCTTTTTATCCCAGCTACTATCCCCATTTCTCTGCTTCCTTAAAAACAAAACTCCTAGAATATTTGTCTATATTTCCTGTCTCAAATTCTTAGCATTCCACCCTCTTTTAAAACCACGCAAATCACACTTTCCACCCAAGCAACCATGAAAATTTAAAGTCACCAATGACTCCCATGTGGCTAATTTGATTACCATATCGAATTCCGTTCTTACCTGACCTGTGGGTAGAGTTTAATGAAGTTAATCACTTCCTTGCCCTGAGAACACTTTGTTCATTTGGATCCCAAGTCATCATACTCCCCTATGTTTCTCTTACCTCACTGGATGCTTCTTCTCAGTTTCTGTTGTACCTTCATGCTCTTTTCTCCCACTTCTTTGTATTGGATGGCCTCAGGGCTCAGTCCTTGGAGCTCTTCCCTATCTACATTCACTCCTTTGTGATTTCATCTAGTCTTATGGCTTCAAATACTACCTGCACTCTGACAACTCCTATGCTAGATATCTTCTGTTTGCTCCTCCAGATTCACTCTTACTATTCTTGCCTGCTTTGTACCCAGAAGGCTGACATTTCCCTCTAACCCCAAAAAGGCAATCATCCTCATAAAACTCTTTGTCCCTGTTCTAATGACCACTCCCTTCCCTGATGCCCTCAGGTTGGGTTTGTTAAATGCTCTCTGCTGTTACTAGCTTCAGGGGGCTGCACCCTACCTTGTTGCTTCCATAAACCTTGCCCGAAATGTTGTAAACTCTTTTGTTACATTTTCTTCAATTACTCAGCCTGGGTATGTCATTGTTTAAAACATAATAATAAAATTCATACATAACTTGAAGTACAAGATGTAGAGAACATAAAATAAATCTTGTATCTTCATAACTGGGGTCCATAGGCGTAACTGAGACAATGACTGGAGGCATCTGGTGCAAAATAAGTGGATTTATGCACAGAACTCCCAAAATCAAACCTGAAAAAACCATACCTATTCCAGAAAATGGAACATAACACTGAATAAATGCTCTGACAGCACATAAAGAATATATTTAAATCTCCAAATTGATCAGACTGGTTAAACATGAGCAAAGAAGACACTGAGATACTAGAGGTAGAGTTCATATCTGTAGAAATGAATAAACAATAAAACAAAAGTAATGATTTTATAATAATCCAGATCCCCATAATGCCAAAAAATGGACACCATAAAGATGCCACATGAGGAAATTCGTGCATCATACTTGTTATGTCTCTGCAAGCATTGCTCTGCATGGTTACCAGAGAATTCTATCTTCATATTTATGAATACTGTTAACTTGAAGGGCAATTAAATCACAGAGGTCCTAACTCAATCTGCAACCATATGGAAAAATTGCAGAAGGAATAATACGTGATCTTTTGCCTTCAATCAACCAACAAAAAACTCTCTACTTAACCCTACCACCACCACCACTAGGAGAAATAAATTTAATAACATACCATCAATTACAGAACAACATACTAGTTAGGACTTAACATTTTGTAATTGACAAAGTTCAAGTTAAGCTGGCCTAAACAATAAGGGACAATTTTTTTATTGAAACATAATTGATTATACATATTTTAATGTATGGTACAGAGTTGAGTACCAATACCTGTGTACAATGTGTGATGATCAAGTCAGGATAGTTGTTAGCATATTCATCATTACAAAACATAATCATTCCTATGTATTGAAGACATTTGATATCCTCTCTTCTAGTCATTTGATAACATGCAGTAAATTATTTTAATTATACTTGCCTAGCTCCACTGTTCATCAATAGATCTTATTTTTCCTAACTACCTGTTTTGTGTCCATTAGCCATTTCTTGGTATCTCCCCTTTCCCTCCTCCTTTCCTGACTCCAGAAGCTATAGTTTTGTTCTCTCCTTCTGAAAGTTTAACATGTTATTATGATCTTTCTTTCTTTCCTTATTTTTCTTTCTTTCTTTCATTCTTTTAGCTCCCACTTATGAATGAGGACATAGGGTATTTCTCTCTGTGTGTCTGGCTTATTTTACTATGCTAAGGACAAATTTTAATCAATATAAATAAAACTCCAGTAGCAGGTCTGGTTTCTGGCAAGTTATGATCCAGTGGCTCAAACAATGTCACCATTAAAACAATTTCTCTTTGATTTTCTATTCTTCCCTCACTGGTGTCTTTTATCTTCAAACTACATGTTACCCCCTATCTCCCACCAATACAATACTCAAATTATCCCCATGTGACCAGTCATATTGGATTAAGGATCCATTCTACTCCAGTATGACCTCATCTTAACAACGAATTATATCTGCAATTACCTTCTTTCCAAATAAGGTCACATTCTGAGGTACTAGGGGTTAGAACTTCAACATATCTTTCTGGGGGGCACAATTCAACCCATAACACATGCTATATTTCCTTCAGCCACAGACTTTGCACGTGCTGTTTCTTTTGCAACAAACATTCTTACCACTATTGTTTGCTTGGCCAGTTCTTATTTTTCCTTTAGTCTCAACTCAAAGGTCACATCTTTAGGAACGATTTCTTTTGCAAAGTGCGTAAGTCAAAGCCCCCCATTATATACTGTCTCTATACCACATAACTTTTGTTTCCATAATAATTATCAGATTTATACTACATCTATTATTTGTTATTTTATGTATATGTGTTATCAACTCTAATGCCTAGCAGAGGGCCTGGCACAAAGTTGGCATTTAATATATATCTATTGATTTAATTAACGAATGAAGGAATAAAAACAAAGACTTGGAATTTCTCTGATGGCATATATTAGCCTAGAAAAATTCACATTTTGGCAGTTTTTAGTTTATCACTCCTCAACACAGGAAATTAGTAACCTCCAAAGATATTTATTACATTTTTATAGCTTTTATGCTGTTCCTCTTAACTCATCTCTTAGTATCATTGATATGTTTAATACTTTAAAGTCTAGACACTGTAGTTTCTCTTTTCTAATATGATTTTGTTTAGTTTTAAATTCTTTAAACAGGAGGCAAAAAAAGAGGAAATTGATATTTGTAACTGCATTGTAAAATATATTATACAACAATAAAGTGTCAAAATAAACTAAAAATCTGAAATTATATAAAGAGCTGACAAAGCAATGTTTTCAATCTATCTTTTGTCTTTAGTACATTACCATTTTCTTTACTTGTGTTAAGAATTTCTTTTGTCAAGATTCTATGCTGACACAATTGAGTAATGCAGAGCACATCAGAAAACTCTCCTGACAGTACACAGTACTCTTTCATCTTCACACTCTTGCATTACCTCAGCATGTAACGGGGCAAGTCCATTTAAACTAGAATACACAGGCTTCCACCTTTAGGTTGTCCTATGTATCAGTCAAAGATTTTGCTATGGATCTTGTGTTTTAGTTCTAAAACATACCTATTGAGATTCCTGTCATATTCTTTTTTTGTTTCTTTGTTTTAGTGTCAACTGACATGAACAATCCAGCTCACTGTAGCAAAATAGTTGATATAGGGGAGAAGGACACCAGAGAGAGAAGGTGGAGGATAGATAGTATTCCAAATATCTAAGCCATAATGAAGCATCTGGATTTATACTAAAGACTCTACTTCTTCCTAGCCTGTCTTCTGTATATACTTTTATTACTCTTAAATTATTTTCTAATAAAATATTCTGCTTATATTTCTCAATTCTCCTACAATGAGATAAATACAATAATAACTTCATAAATACCACTTGCATAATAGAGGACAATGTATATAACGTACATATAATATACTTTTTGTAATAAAGGAAAAAATGGTTTATCTATACACTTTCATTAAAAGCAACCTTAGATTTCAAAGAAAACATGCTATTTTTCTCAAGGCTCCATTTCAGCTCTATATTAAATAATAACCAGTATTTCTGTCATGTCAAGGTATCATAGATATATAAATCTGCTGATCTTGTCCCTAGATCTCAGTATGAAGTTTCTTCACAGTGTCAACTTCAGCATGATAAAGAGATATATCTACCATCATTATGTCTTTAACATATTTCAATATTTTATTCTGAAAATTGAACACATCAACACTTTTTTTTTTTTTTTTTTTGTCTTTTTCATGACCAGTACTCAGCCAGTGAGCTCACCGGCCATTCCTATATAGGATCCGAACCCGTGGCGGGAGCGTCGTTGCGCTCCCAGCACCACACTCTCCCGAGTGCGCCACGGGGTCGGCCCTCAACACATCTTTTTATTTTGTTTATTTCTTTCTATCATACTCTGAAAGTTAAACTTTCATAAATGTCTGATCATTTTAATTTTTTCTTTCTTTTTAGAATTCTTTCATCTTTACTTTATAACATACATAGTTTGTGTTTATTCTAACACATACACAGCCTTGAATAAATATATACATTTTCACTCAATGAATAATCCACCTTGAGGCATTAACTTTAAGTTTAAGCACATAGAATATGTCAAAAAAATGGTTTAATGTTAAACATCTCCAGGCATATTTTTAATTTGAATTCATATATTATATATACTTCATAACTGTAGTTAATTTTTGAATTTTTGCTTTTATTACAACAGTTGTATTTCATTATGGGAAATAAATTTCAATAATTTCTTATTGACAGCTGAGTTAAAGATAAACAACTCTGGCTATCTTTCAAAGCTTTATAAATACCAGGCCTACTCCAAGAAGATGTGGAAAATCAGCAAAGAAGAAATTAAAATGTGTTGAGCCATGTTGTATGTGTGTTTTGGCTATCTCACTAAATTTGAAAACTCAGAAAGGTAGGACTAAATATCTTTTATAAAAATAAATAAGGAGAAGGATTCTCAGAAGATAGTGGACACCAGGAATCTATCTTCTCACCTATACAATAATTGTATTGGCAAAATCTGTCATGTAACTATTTTGGAACTCTGTAGTATATCGAAGGCTTGAAACTTCCAGGAAAAGACTTGGATGGCAAACGGGATTAATTTCAGTCTATTTCAGCCTTTAGCATAGTAGCAGCTATCTATTCCTCTTCCCTGTGTCAGGAAGTTATGCATGTGTTTCTGGAGCAATCTATACACAGCTTGCAGAAGCCAGGGTGGGGAAATGGAACACTGTCCTTTAAATATGGCAGATATGTGCTCTAATTGTTGATATCTGCTTCTGCTCACAGAGGTACAGACAAAGCAGTGTGGTGACATTGTTGTTGTACCTCCCGCCATTGTTGCAAGTCCCTCCCCCAGCTAAAATGACTTCCAGAGGACTTAAAGGACCGGTATTCTTTTTCCTCCCCTTTATTTTTCTCTTTTTCCCCTCTTGGGAGCCAGACATTAAAGACTAGGATCTTCAAAAGCAACAATAAAAAGAGGGAAAATTGTAAAAAGACTATGCACACCCAGGGAAAGACAGAGGTGCAGAAAAACCAGAGAGGATTTCACCTTTACAACTCAGGCTGATCCTTGGTGCAGAGACAACACACAATAATAAAAAAGTAAAATAAAATAATAACATAAAAACAGCAAACCCTGGGGTAGGGGAAGAATATGATTTCCAGAGTTGCCATATTATTAGATTCAAATGTCTACTTTTCAACCAAGAATCACAAGGCATACAAAGAAACAGGAAACTATGACCTATTCAAAGGAAAATAAATAAATAAATAAATAGAAATGATCTGTGGAAAAGACCTGCTGGCAGATTTATCTAAAGAAAGACTTTAAAATAACTGTTTTAAAGAACTAAAGGAAGATTTAAAGTCAAGAAAATTATATATGAACAAAACTGAAATATCAATAAAGACATAGAAAACCAAAAAAAAAAAACTAAAAAGAAATTTCGGAGTTAAAAATTATAATAACTGAAATGACAACCTCACTAGAAAGATTAAAAGCAGAATTAAGCATGTAGAAGAAAGAATCCACAAACTTGAAGATAGGACAATAGAAATTACCAAGTCTGAGGAACAAAGGAAAAAGAAAAGTGAACAGAGCCTTAGGAACCTGTCAGGCACCATCAAGTGGACCAACATGTGCATTGTGTGAGTCCCAGCAGAATTGAAAGAAAGGGACAGAGGGAATATTTGAAGAAATAATGGCTGAAAACTTCCCAATTTGATGAAAGATGTAAATATAAACATCTGAGAAACTCAATGAACTCCAAGTAAGGTGAACTCAATGAGACCCACACTGAAACATATGATAATCAAACTTTTAAAAGACAAAGACAGAAAGAGAATCTTGAAAGCAGCAAGAGAGAAGCAACTTGTCACATACAAGGGATCCTCATTATATTATAAGCAGATTTCTCATCAGAAACTTTGGAAGCCAGAGGCAATAGGCCAATAAATTCTAAGGTTAAAAGTAAAAACTGTCAACCAATTATTCTATATCTGGCAAAACTGTTCTTCAAAACCAAGGGAGAAATTAAGACATTCCCAGATAGAGAGGAGTTTGTTTCAGTAGACCTGCCTTGTGAAAAGGGAGTCCTTCATAGTGAAATGAAAGGATACTAGACAGTAACTCAAATCTATATGAAGAAATAAATATCTCAATAAATGCAAACACATGGGCAATGATAAAAACTAGTGTTATTGTAACAGTAGTTTGTATAAACTTTTTTGTTTTCTACATGATTTGAGAAACAAATACATGGCTATTTTTTTAAAAAAGCAATTTTTAGTCTACAAGCTACTATTATTATAACTTTGGCTTGTAGCTCCACACTTTGTTTTCTACCTAATTTAATAAACAAATGAATTTTTAAAAATTATTAGTTTATGTTTTGGGGCACACCATACATAAAGATGTAATTTTGTGACATCAACAACTGAAAGGAGTAGGGGCAGACCTATTAGAAGAGCAGAGCTTTTATGTGTTATTAAAGTTAAACTGCTATAAACTCAGATTAGAGTGCTGTAATTTTAGGATGTTACATGTAATTCCCATGGTAAGCACAAAGAAAATACCTATAGAATATATACAAAGAAATTGAGAAAGGAATTTAGACATTTCACTACAAAAAAGGAACTAAATACAAAAGAAGGCAGTAATGCAAAAACTGTGAAACAAAGAAGATATAAGGCATACAGAAAATGAATAGCAAAATGACAGAAGTCCCTCCTTATCACTTAATTCTTAAAATGCAAATGGATCAAACTCTCCAATCAAAAGAGAAAGATTGGTAGAATAAAATTTCAAAAAAACATGATTTAACTATATGCTGTCTACAAGAGACTGACTTGAAATCCAAATACACAAACAGTTTGAAAGTGAAAGGATGAGAAAAGATATTACATGAAAATAGTACTCAAAAAAGAGCAGCAGTGGCTATACCAATATCAGACAAAATGGACTGAAAATCAAAAAAAGGTTACAAGAAACAAAGAAGGACATTATATATTAATAAAATGTTCAATACAGCAAGAAGATATAACAATTATAAATATTTACTCACCTAATAACAGACCATTGAAATATATAATGCAAAAACTTCTAGAATTAAAGAGTGAAATAGGCAGTTTGACAATGAGTTGAAGACTTCAATACCCACTCTCAATAATGAATAGAAAAGCCAGACAGAAGATAAATGAAAAGAGAAAACTTGAGCAACACAATAAAGCAATTAGGTCTAACAGACATACACAGAACAGTCTACCCAACAACAGCATACAGATTTTTCTCAAGTGTACATGGGACATTTTCCAGAATAGATCATATGTTAGGACACAAATTAAGTCTCAATAGATTTTATAAGATAGATATCTGACAAAATATTTTTTTCTGACCACAATGGGATAAAGGTAGAGATCAATAACAGGAGCAAAACTGGAAAATTTATAAAATTGTGGAAATTAAACAACACACATTTAAACAACCAATGACTCAAAGAATAAATCACAAGAGAAATGGAAAAATACTTAGATACAAATGAAAACAAAAGCAAAACGTACAACAACTTATGGAGTACATCAAAAGCAGTGCTGATGGGGAAATTTATACCTATAAACACTTATATTACAAATCAAGAAAAATCTCAATCCAAAAACTAATTTTATAACTTAAGTAATCAGAAAAAGAACAAACTAAACTCAAAACTAGCAGAAGAAAGTAAAAAAAAAAATAGAGCATACAGAAACAAAATAGAGAATAGAAAAACAACAGAAAAGATAAATGAAATTAAAATTGCTCATTTGAAAAGATCAACAAAATTAACAAACATCTAGCTAGATGGAATAAGAGAAAGAGAGAAGACTTAAATTACTAAAATCAGAAACACAAAACACAGTAAGACTAAATTATGATGAAATAGAAATATGGATAGACTTATAACTAGTAATGAGATGGAATCAGTAACCAAAAATCTCCCAACAAAAAAAAAGCCCTGGATCTGATGGTTTTATTGGTAAATTCTACCAAACACATAAAGAAAAACTACCACCAATTCTTCTCAGACTTTTCAAAAAAATTGAAGAGGAGGAAATACTTCTTAAGTCATTCTATGAAGCCAGCATTAATGTAATACCAAAGCCAGGCAAAGACACTATGAAAAAACTACCGATCAATATCCCTTATGAATATTGATGCAAAAATCCTCAACAAAATACTGGCAAACCAAATTCAGCAGTATATTAAAAAGATTATACAATATAACCAAGTAGGATTTATTCCTGGAATGCAAGGATGGTTTGACACATGAAAATCAATCAGTGTAATACATTACATTAATAGAATTAAGAAAAAAATGTACATGATCATTTCAATTGATGTAGAAAAAGTGTCTGATGAAATTCAATAAACTTTCATAATAAAAACACTCAACAAACAAGAAATGGAAGGAATCTACCTCAACACAATAAAAGCCATATGTTAAAAAAACCAATAGCAAGCACTATACTCAATGACAAAATACTGAAAGCTTTTCCTTTAATATCAAGAACAAGGTAAGGATGCTGTCTTTTGCCATTCCTATTCAACTAGTACTGAATGTTCTAAACAGAGCAATTAGGCAAGAAAAAGATATAAAATGTATCCAAATTGGAAAGGAAAAAGTAAAATTACCTTTATTCACAGATGATATTATCCTATATGTAAAAAACCCTAACGATTTCACACACTGTGAGAACTAATAATGGATTTATCAAAGTTCCAGGATACAAAGGCAACATACAAAAACCAGTTGCAGTTCAATACACCAACAATGAACAATCTGAAAAGAAAATTACAAAAATAATTTTATTTACAATAGCATCAAAAAGGATAAAATTATTTAGGAATTAACCAAGGTGATGAAAGACTTGTACAATAAAAACTGCACAATATTGCAATGATAAGTTAAAAACATAAATAAGTGAGAATACATCCCATATTCATGGATTAGAAGACTTAACATTGTTAAAATGTCAATACTACTCAAAGTAATCTACAGATTCAATGAAATTCCTTTTAAAATCTCAAAGGCATTTTTCACAAAAATAGAAAAACCCATCCTAAAATTCATATGGAATCTCAAGGGATTCTGAATAGCCAAAATAATCTTGAAAAATGAACAAAGCAGGAGGATTCATACTTCTAATTTAAAAACTTACTGCAAAGCTACAGTAACTAAAACAGTATGACTCTGCCATAAAGACAGACAAATATACAAATGGGATAGAATAGAAAGCCCAAAAGTAAACCCTTGTGTTAATGTATAAATGATTTTTGACAAAGGTGTCAAGAACATTCGATTGTGGGAAAAAAAAACAACAACAACAGTCTTTTCAACAAATGGTTTTGAAAAAAACTGGATATCCACATGCAAAAGAATGAAGTTGGACCCTGAACTAACACAATATATATGCAAAAAATAACACAAAATGGATCAAAGACCTAAATGTAAGACCAAAAACTGTGAAGATCTTAGAAGAAACATAGGACAAAGCTTCATGATGCTGGATTGGTAATGATTTCTTGGATATAATACCAAAGGCACAGGCAACAAAAGAATAAAATAGACAAATTGGATTTCAAGAAAATTAAAATATTTTTTGCATCAAAAGATAATATCAACAGAGAAAAAAAACCCCACAGAATGGAAAAAAAATTTGCAACTCATGCATCTGATAAGAAATTAATATCTAGACTATATACAGAACTCCTAAAACTCAACAACAGCAACAAAACCCAATTAAAAAATAGGCCAAGGACTTGAATAGACATTTCTCCAAAGAAGATATGCAAATGGCCTATAAACACCTGAAAAGATGCCCAAAATCCCTAATCATTATGGAAATGATAGCACCTCACACCCATTAAAATGGATTCTATTAAACAAAAAGAAAACAGAAAATAACAAGTGTTGACAGGGATATGGAGAAACTGGAACACTTGTATACTATTAGCAGCAATGTAAAATGATACAACATCTGGGGAAAACAGTATGGTGGTTCCTCAAAAAATATACTTGCTGTATGATCCACCAATTCCATCTCTGGGTATATACCCATGAGAATTAAAAGCAGGGTCTCAAAGAGATATTTTGTACAGCCATGTTCATAGCAGCATTGTTCATGATTGTTCATGATATCTAAAATGTGGAAGCATACCAAGTGTCCACTGAAGGATGAATGGATAAGCAAAATGTGGTATATGCAAATGGTACATACAAATTATTCAGCCTTTAAAATGGAAGTAAATTCTGTCACATGCTACAGTATAGATGAAGCTTGAGGACATTATGCTAAGTGAAATAAGCTAACCACAAAGAAACCTGTATGATTTCACTTATATAAGTTACTTGAGCAGTCAAAAGGATAGAGATAGAAAGTAGAATGGTAGTTGCCAGGAGCAGTGTGAAGGGGTAATGGGGAGTTATTGTTCAATGTTTAATAGAGTTTAAGTTTTACAAGATAGAAAGAATTATGGAGATGGGCAGTGGCAATAGTTGAACAACAATGCCAATGTAGGCTTAATACCACTGCATTATGCACTTAGAAATGGTTACAATGGTAAATTTTATGTGTATTTTGCCACAGTTTTTAAAAATGGGGAAAAAAGATACTTTTTTAAAAAATGAGGTGGCTGAGACACTGAAAATTAAGTAACTTATTCAAAATATATCCAGACCATAGACCATGTCCATAGACCAAATAGTTGTTGTCTCCATTAATATGTCTCTCTCCTGCCTACTACAACCCTTACCCAACCAATCTCTGTCCTAGCTCTCCCATGTATCCCCACATTCCAGGAACACTGCTCTGCTTACTAGTCCCAAATATATCCCACCAGTTTCCGCCTAATGCCTTGCACAAGTGGCTTCTCCTACATAAATGGTGACCATTTCTCAAGAGCTTTCTCAAATTCTTCTTCCTCCCTGAAATCTTTTCCAATAATATTTTTCTTTCCTTTTCACTTTTAGTTCTGTTTATGTGCTTGTCCCACAATGCATTGTGTCACTATGATTTTATTTGTCCTTATCTCTTACTTCTGCCTCCACCCCCAAATGCCTGAAGGGCCAGAATCAGTATATTTCTTAAAGAGCCCACAAAGCATTTGGCAGTTAATAAGAACTTGTATTAAATAAACACCATTTGTGACTTTAAGCTGGAGGGTTATTGGAAAGTAACTTTAGGGAAATAACAAGGGGAACAATAAAACTGCAGTCACCATTGGCAATTGTCATGTGTCTTGCCTTTAGCAACCACTTCTTAGTGCCCTGTTCTCAGTATGGATGGCAAAGTCCTACTTCCAAACAAGGGGAGTGCTGGGCCAGGGGCTGGCAACATGCAGCACAACAATTGTACCAGGCAGTTATGCACACAGATTCCTGGAGCTTTGCCATAAGTCCTTTATTCAGAGTGTGTATGTGTATGTGTGTGTTCTTTTCTGCAGATGCAATCTAGATTATTTTTTCCAATGTCATTGCATCTGGCCTAGGCAAAGGGCTATTTCAAGTGGTAGCTCAGCCTATATGAAATGGAATAGGTGATGAGATTCCATACATCATGAAAGGTCTATAGCACCTTGCACAAAAGGTTAGCAAAGCATGTGTTTGAGGCCCTTTGGAAGAGGAAGATGTTGTCATTTCTGATGTTCTAAACCTCATTTTGATGTCCAGAATAAACATCGAGCAATTTATATGACTATTATATTCCATCACCTAAGGGGTTTATTTACTTTATGAGTATCTGGAAATGATTTGTTTTTAAAACCAGTGGTATACCAGTGGATGCACTGTAGGAAGTCACAAAGCCCTTTATCATATAAGATATATACACTTAAAAATGCAGAAGCTAATAAACATATTAAACCTAAGGAAGCAAGAACTACTGTCTCCCCAGCACAAGCATGAGTGTTAGCACATATTATGTGCTCAACGAACAGTTAGTAAATTAATTAGTAAATAAATGAATGCCAGGGCTTTGCTTTGTGTGTCTGACCTGTATCTTCTCAAAACAGGAACATTTCAGGACACTGTTTTTAAGATATTAAAGAGTTTCAAGAGAAAACAGCTACCCCAACCTGTTCCTCATACATACTTCTCACCAGGGAAGAAAAATTTCATTCGTCTCATTTATCTTTCATAAGTCAGCATTTTGCTCTCTAAAGTCAGGACAAAAACAGAGCTAAGATCATTATCCTTCCCTAAGTAATAATCAAATCCCCAAATGAATAACATTGTGGAGGAAAAAATATATATGTGTATAATATAATCTATATAAAAAAAAATGAGATTGCCTTTATGATCAATATGTAACCAGATAAAATCACTTTCTTCCTATCAGTAATGACCCTAGCATCCCTGATGGGTAACTTGCATTTAACTGGCAACATTCTGGGATATTCATATTAACTGCAACAGGCTGAACAGCTTGAACTTCAATAAAAAGTGCATTAAGTGACTGAGTTAATTTAACCTCATTAATCCTCAGCCCAATAGAACCATCTGAAGCCTTCCAAGCAGCCTGTGCTTCATCTACAACATAAACATGCCCCTGCAGGAAATCAACACCCAGAATGTGCTGAAGCTCTAGCTCCCAAGTAGTCACTGAGTGGTAAATGGCTGCATAATTGCCAGGACCAGGCTCCAATTGCATTATGTGATTCATTCAGTCTTATTTTTCTTGTTAACAGTGAGATGAGTTCTCAAAAAATAAATTTCTCTCTGAGCTTTTTCTTGGAACTGCTTCTTTTGACTAAACCTGCTATAATTCATCAAAGCAGGATTTTTATTCAAGATACTTTTTTGCCTTATAACTTAATAAACATATTTATGGCAAATGAAAGACTGCACTCAATTAAAAAAAAATTTAACCTGTCTGCTTCCTATACCTTCCCTTATGTAGGATTAATTACAGAAGCAGTAATAGCAGTTAGTTCTCAGGATTTTACTCCTACAGGGCTGAAGTTTCAAACTACTGTATGTTATCAAACAATTTCAGTATTTAGTCAAATATTTGCTGTCATACATGAGTTATTTTAATTTTACGTAAAAGTGTGGGACTTTTATGAATCCTGATCTTGATTAACTAAAGAATGAACCTAAATAAAGGTACATGACATACCCTGCATTGCTCTTCCCATATTTAATGACTGAAAACATCTTTCATTTTGGAGAGTTCTTCATTCATTTTCTGTTCTCATTAGTCTTGATCCAAGAAATTAAATACAGTTTACCCTTGAACATCACGAGTTTGAACTGAGCAGATCGTTCAATAATAATGTTGTTATATGCAGATTTTTTCAATAAATATATTGGAAATTTTTAACCAGTTAAGTAGCCCACCTAACAGTAAGCTATCAGTAGTTAAGTAATCATTTAAGTAGTAGTTAAGTAGTTAAGTAATCATTTATGTAGTAGTTAAGTAGTTAAGTTTTGGAGGAGTCAAAAGTTATATGTGGAGCCTACAGGCTCCCGGCCCTTTGGGGCTGCCTAGTGAGCCCAGGGTGGTGCCCCACTTCCCTGCTGCCCCCGCGACCTGAGCTGGACTCTCACCCAGGCCACTCCATGCTCAGCCTCCTGGAACATACCAAGCAACTCTGGCAACCACCCCCTGACAGCCCACTGACCCCCAACCCCGCAGCCACCCCCTGGGGGCAACTTCGAAAAGAGTGAAGCCATGGACCTTATTCCCAACAGTTCGAGACCTCACACACTAGATCTGTGGAGTTGAGATGCTGGAGTATCACCCCCAAACCTATGGCCCATCACTAGCCTTGACTCTCAGCCTGGGTGTCCTCCCCAACCTTCCCCATTTCTTCTCCCACTCTGCCTTGGTTCTAGGCACCCTGCCTTCACCCATCTCACATTGCTTGATAAATACCAAGAGATCTGGAGAAAAAGAAAAAGTTACACACAGATGTTTGACTAGCTCAGCCTACCACTGATGTTGGTGCCCCAACCCTTGCTCTGTTCAAGGGTAAACTGTAGTACTATATCTGAATGTGCCTTCATCTCTGTTCAAGCAACAGTGAGTTCTAGGATAAGAACACTGGATCTGGACCAAAGACACTGGGTTTGGTCTAGTTTAATGAGGATTACCCAAATCAATACAACTGTTTGCTATTCAGCTAGTGGGAATATACTGCCTGCTATCTCAATAAGTTATTGTAATGACCAAATCAGAGAATTTATTCAAAGAACTTTATATGCTATAATGTCTACACAAATATAGCTATTCTTGTTTCCTCACAATTGTAAGTTGATGGTAATAAGACCTGCAACAAAAAGTGGGTAAAGTAGAACTCAAAGTAGATTCTATTTTTTTACTAGCACTCCACAGTACTTCTAAAGGGCTCCTGAGTTTTGAAAATAATGTTATAACTTCATCACATGAAACATAACAAAATATAGCTTGAAACTGAATATGAAAAAAATTATGTTAAAAAAACCATCCCATCATAATTAATCAATTGGTTAAAAATGTTATAAGCAAAAAAATTATTATATGCCCAATACATGCTGTTTTTAAAAATTAACAAAAATAGAATCTAAATCCTTAAACAACTGGCCAAATATCTCTCAAGTCAAATCTCAAATGTTTCACTTGGTAAAAATGTGTTTTCTTTAGTCAAATAACTTCAATAAATTTTTTCATTACATTATTTACAGAAATGGATTAGTTCTTTATTTGCTGACTTGGTTATATACAGGTCATAATAAAAGCAAAAATACTATATTGTTGTTCTACCACCCTTGTTAAGGTGGCAGTTTCCAGAGTAGTATTTTTGGATTTTTCCTGTTTGTTTTATTGTTGTTGTTGTTTGTCAATTAATATATCATTTCAACAAATTGGTGCATTGGTCTTTCTCAAGTTTTGTTAGTTACAGGGAATTAAATGGACCAAAAGATCCATAGTGTTATGACTCCATAAAGTAAGCGACTCCAACTTTGGGGAAGGTAACATAGAAAAGAAATATTCCTAAGAGAGCAAAAACATTTTTGTAGCTCTAATAAAGTATAAATTAAAACACCTTCCTGCTTGGCTAGTTCCAATATTTTTCTTACCAGGTAAATTCTCGACTGGCAAGCAGTTTAAACAGTTATTTCATTTAGAACTGCCAGTTCCAGAAATATGATAGCCCTCAAGTAAAACACACTTTTAAAAAATATGTCATGCCAGCACTGTTCTGTTATATTCATGGAAGACAGATTTTAAATTACTATTTAACTGAGTACAATTTTATTCCAAGAAACAATTTATGAAAATAACATAAATCAGATATGATAAAATCAGTAATAAATATTGTGAATGAAGGATTTTAGAAAAGAGAAGCTATCTTTAGAGAAGACAGAACAATTTACATTTCCAAACTACAGTACATAACATCCTTTAAATCATGTCCAAGATGTTGCAAAATATAAATATATGTACATCCCCGGTATTGCAGCCTGAATATTTCTCTTGATAGCTGCTTACCTTTACATATATGTGTGCATGCTTTTGTAGAAGCCTGTTTCCCTTTTTTAAAAATCTTTTTGGAACATATTTTTGGGACTATCCTAAATGTAACATACCTGCTATTTTCAATTTCTAACGTTTGCTATTTGGGGAGAATAAGTTAATCTTTCTAGATAACAACTTTTAAAAATTACACAATTAAGTCATGATAATTCCCTGATGAAATAAAAATGCAAAATGGCTAGCAAACAACACTTTAAGATACCCCATCAGCACCTTTCACATGCTCCCCAGATCTGTTTTATTGCTCTAATGTCCTTTCATCTAATCTTAGTGCCAGTCTTAAATAAATATATATTCCTCATTATGTCATGGCACCCCTAACATCTGCAATGGCTCACTACAAAAATTGGCAGTACTTTCAAGATCTGTTACTGAAAAACTACCTCTCTGGAGCTTATTTATAATAAAATAAAAATAATCTTTATAATCACTCAGACATGATGGCCACCATAAATTTATCAAACACTAATGTGACTAAAGTATTAAAAGTCATAAATCCCAGGAAAACTTTATTTCATGTCCATATCATTTCAAATTTTTCACCAAGTACTCAAAGTAAGCATCATCAGAACAAAGTGTAATTGCAAGACAAAATTGAATTATGTCATGTTTATTATCACATGGATTGGTTAGCCAAGGAAAAGAGATCCACTTAATTTATTTTAACTGAAGGGTATTTGTTGTAATGATACAGGAACTGGACCAAAATCAGCTTCAAGCGCTGGCTAACCTCTCTGTTTGTCAAGAGCTAAATTAGCTTTTTTAATGTCTCTTTTCTCTCTCCTTACCACATCTTTACTATGTACTTTCCTCTGTTTATCAGTTTTTGCCCCCTCATAACTTCAGTCTGTACATGGCTTCAGAGTACCAATTCCTTAACAGCATTTTTTCAGCTGCTATGCCTATTGCTAACAAACTCTGGGTTTTCCAGTTGTATTTCCCAAGAGTGAGAATCTGATTGACCTAGTTTACCTGTTTACAGGAGAACAAGTCGCAGGCTGCTATTAAGGCAATCTATTGGCTGCACTTTTCTAACCATCAATTCTCATTCCTAGTCCATTTAACCAAGAGATAGAATCTTGTATAAAAATGTCCACAATGGTAGATGGAACTGTGTGAAATATTTTAGCTAGGATAAATGTGTGTGCAAACAGGTATTAACTGACAACTTTACTGTGCCCTATATAAACACATTTACTTTTTGTCTGTTTTAACAATGCATGCCACAACAAACCTTGTCTAGGAATGAAGTCAAGTGAGTTTCTGTGATATCAATTCAAATCTTGCAAAACTGACAGGGAAATCAGCTTTGAATTTGGATATTTGAGAATCAGGCTAATTTTTTTTTATAAGTTTCCCTAATGTATCACTTAAGAAAAAAGAGAGACCATTTTTCCAGTAATACTTGTATTGTATTGCTACTCAGTATTAAATTTATAGTTCTATTTAAATAGTGGTATAGCAATTAGGGCTCAGAACTCAGAAGATTGCCTCTTTAAATATGTGCAGCTGCTTAAGAAGTCTAGGATTGACTGGGTTTAGTGAGCAATTTTACTATGTCTTAATGTAGATGTAAGATGATCAGACTGTCATATTTTGGTGAATAATATCAGATTTAACCAACAAGAACAGGTGCACTCAGTATTTTGATGAAAATGATTTAACAATTTTCAACATAATATATACTGTTTCCACTTTTTCAGTTGAATATTGAAATGGAATTCTAGGGAGTAATAAGCATACCTAAAATTTATAGAATGCTTTATAATTAAAATATATTTTCACACGGATTACCTCACATATCACATACAGCAGCACTTATCTGTAAGAAGGAAAGCAGTCGAAGGTTTTCCTTAAGTAGGACTTAAATGACATAGCTTATAAATGGCAGTGCCAGGACTCAAATCTATTAAATCATTTGTGAATTACTACCACAGTACTACACCACTGCAGAGGCATGCTTGGGTCAATGGTGTAAGGCAAAAAGAATGGGGTAAAATACACAAAAGTCTAAAATTCAAAGCATCTGGGGCTGGAATCATGAGGATAATATCATGACCCAGGAAAAAGAAGGTAACTAAAAGCTCACACTAAAATGATTAATTTCAAAGGGATTCACCTTAGTTTCTTTTGAATTTGCTCTCTTTAGCTTGGGCATAAGACCAAACTCATTTTCATCTTATATACATACTTCAAAAAAATTGGGACTCATTTCTTGAACACTCCATAAAAAAGAATTCTCAGGTCACATTTAAGCTTGGTGAGAAAGCGAGCTGTATTGGATTAAGAATGTCTGCCATGGGTACAGGAATTAAGAATGGAAGTGTGAGTGTTGTGTAATTGCCAACCCCAACTCACACGCTCCATTGTCTGGTTGACATATATGCATAACTCTCTTGCCATGAAGTTCTGCCTTGTATGTGAGACTAGAAGCTGTAAGTGTCCAAAGTGACCAATCCACAAGTCATCAGCAAGTGTTTGGAGATGTCTGAAAGTGGTGCAGTAGCCTCTCCATTCTATGCACTTGGTAAGGGGATCATCCCGAAAAAAGTTACTGAAAGTAACATGAAGTCAAATCTTAGAGTCAACTTGATAGCCACTGTGCTTCTAGTATGGAACACTAACATGAAGACATACCCACCAATTCTTTGGCAAATCTATTCCCAGAAAATACTGCCCATTCTCTATTGTTACTAGAGATAGAGCCAGGTAGAGAGAGATTTGGATGGGGAGGTAGGAGAAACTGGCAGCTCAGAATAGTTTCCAGATTTTTCTAAAAGTTTTAAATTTTGTCATACATTTGTGTTTCTTCTCCAATGCATTCTGCTAACTATTCAAAGAAAAACAAACATCCTTGGAGAAGCAAGGGCAGAAGAGATAGGGCCTCGGTCACCAGTTCTTTGCTCAACCATGAATCCCAAACAGGAGACTGAGAGCTCCTGCATAATTTCACAGTTTTCTCTGTGGATTCCTGGCATTCCCAACCATGGGATGATGTACAGGTAGCATAATCACCTCCTTTGCCATTCACTCTCAGCTCTCAATGTTTTATCTCCATAGAGAGTTCACATCTTCAGTAAAATGAAAATGATTTCTCTTCACAAAAATGTAGAGACAACTTGGTTTAAACTGTAGATTTATATCAGTGCTCGCACATCTAATGATTTACTAGTCCATAATATAATAATTTCACCAAAGACTCCTTCCCACATTTCATCAAAAGGAGCACAATTATAATAAGATCTCAAAATATTAAGGCAATAACTTTTAAGAAATATTATTCACATTCACCAGTTTGCTATTAAATAAATTCATAAATGATTAACATTAAAATATGCTTGTCAAAATAAAGAGATAAATTAAAGGCTAAGTGACAAATTTTATTAGGCATCCCTTTTACTCATTAGGGTGTAACATTTTCTATTACTAACAAGAGTTTTACAGATACAGCTATGCAATCAGATTCTAAAATGCAAAATATCTTATTGCACTCCACAGAATTTACTATTATCTATAATTCAAAGAACTATAAAATCAAATTATAGAGACTATGTATGATATTATCTTTTATTATTAAAATAAATAAATTTATACACATATTTTATATGCATAACACTTCTGTAAGAATCAGGTTCCACACTGCCTATAATCATTCACATTGTTTGAATTTTTATAAAAATGCATTAATTTTATTATCAGGAGAAATAAAAAAGATATTCTGAGGAAATTAAAGGGAATTTTAATCACCTGTATACTTTGAAATATTTTGCAAATAATCTCACTCTCTATAGCTTTAGTCCTTGGAAATAAAATCTTTTAAACTGGTAATACTTTCTTATAAAATTTCTTCATGTAAAGTGTAATTTTTAAGATATTTTCTGACTTAATATACACAGTAATCACAAATTCTTCAGTATGAGTTTACAAATAAATGCAATTTGGTTTTTGTTCTTCCACATCCAAAGGATAAATATATGGTGCCCCTTAACATGATTAATTAAAACAATATGATGCTTAGAAACACAATGTTAAAATAAAATGTATTTTCAAAATGAATCTAATTTCCTGTTTCAGAAAAATTTAACAACTTATCAAATATCTTATTGTTTGCAGCAATCTAAGAACTTCCAATCCAATACTCTTTCAAAAAGATTAGATTTAAGTTATGATTCAAAGCATTCAAAAAATAATTCTGGGCCAGCAGAATCATAGCATTCTTACTTTGAGAATGCCATAACTCCTCAAATACCATGTAGAGATCTATTATTTTACATTAAGATAATGTGCTATTCATAATATATTAAACTGGTAAAAAATATATATATATTGTGATTGAGAACATACTGTTTATGAGCAAGGGCACAAAAGAATGACAGAGAGAAGAGACCCAGAACATGCAATTTGAGTCAGAAGGTAGAAAAGCTTTTCAGGAAAGGGTCCTGAACTTCAGGCATAAGGCAAGACATCTTATCCTTGTTTGGAGTTAGGATAATAAAAACAAATTTCACCTGCTTCACATTATTGCCCCAAGCTGACCATGAGCAATTCCACGACAGAATGTTGTTTCTATTTCTCTAATTTATTTTATTATTAATATAAATATTTCAAAGGATAAATCCAGATACCGGAAATGGTAGGAATAAAGCTCTTCTTAAGGATTCTCTCAATAACAAATCCAAAACTGACAAAAATCCAAAGTCCAATAATTAATAACTGTGATTAACTCACCCTCAGCAAACATTTTGAATTGTTATTTCAACCAAGATGTCATAGATTCAAGAAAGCTAAGCAAATGGAAGAAAAATAAGAATTCTTAGCTGAAAATAAGATTCTTAGCTGAAAAAAAATATGTACAAGAATAAAAATATAAACAAAGTATACAACTTGGCTTGGCAGTCCATTATTTTTATATAATCATACCAGTGGAAAGAGTGACTATGGATTTAACAACAAATAATAATAATAATAATATCACCACACACAGTTAAGGAAGCAGAAAAGGGAGATAGGTGAATATAAGAGAGGTAAAATCTACAATTACAAGAGGAAGACCGTTGATAACATCCAAAAATGAGCAAGCAAAATACTGTAGTATATAATTATGAAGCTATTTGGAAGCAAATGCCAGAAGAACAACCAAAAGAGTTGATAATGGAATGCCTGGAGTGAGCTAGAAGATAATGTTGGGAAGGTGCAGACATGACCATTTTTAACAACTTTTAGCATTGACATTGTAAACTATGAGTAGGTATTCATTTAATTAAAAATACTTCTTAAAAATCATAAAGTTAAATACAACACCCTTATAGGAAAACCCACCACTCCCTAAATAAATGTAATAATCTCATAGAATCTGAACAACTCTCCACAATTTATATTGAAAAAAATTAAAACGACTCTACTTAACATCTCTTGAGAATTGTGATGACAGATATAGCCTTGAACACCTTTGATAATTTGTGAAAATACAGACTAAAATAAAATTCAGAAAATGCTTTTGTATATTCCATTTAATGAGTTGCTGTGCTATAACTAATTCTATCATCTGAAACTCTAAGATTGTTTTGATGTTGACATTTAGAATTTTTTGTACTGCAAAAAATGTAGAGACACATATGTTTAGACACTAAGAAGTCCCAGGTATGTTGAAACCCAGAGTTTCATTTTACATCACTTCTTGGCCCCTTTAATTCAATTCTATGACTCAAAATGCCTCAAGATTTGATCTGTATGTTGTCCAAATGCTGTTGGTAGCCTAGTGAAAGATTTAGTATTGTTTATTGCCAAATACATCTCCAAAAGTTTTAATCCTCTTATCTGTCTACTACTCTTTTGTAAAGCAGGCTAATTTAATATTGGAGTCAGAGAGAGTCAATGCAGAAGCAATTCTATGTAAGAGGAAGGAGACTTGTCAGTTGTTGGAGTCTTAGAGTATCTTAAACTACTTTTTCAAACTTTTAAGGAGAGTAAGCCCTAAAGTTTTTTATTTACTTATTTATTTTTTTTGTAACACTTGTAAACCAGATTTTTGTAAGGGAATTTATTTACTGTATCTAATTTGTTAGAGCTTTCATTTTACTTTTAAAGAAATTAGAATAAGAGAACACGTAATTAAGGGAACTAAGATGCTAGTCCCATTCCGTCATCTTTTTAATATACTCAGCAAACACTTAATGAATACCTCAGAGCCCTGTCCTGAGATATTGTAAATGTGTTAAGTAGAGGGTATGCAAGATTACCTTCCTAGGAAGAAAAATCAAATGATCTATCCTGTGAGTTTAAAGGTTTTCCACAAAATTTTAAGCCCTTCATTAAAAGATAATGTCAGACCTTTAAAATTTTTCTTTCAGGAAAATGACTCATACTTAGAGAATGATTATTGCAGAGTACAGACCCTGCTTCATCTCAAGCCTTGATTTTAATTATTACACTTAACCATATTAAACTCAAAAAATGCAGGGAAACAAAACAATTAGTATTGCTCAGAGTTAGATCTGACCTTAGTCACCTGTACCTTTTATAACTAAACATTTAGAATGTCACCTCCAATTTGTTATTGTCCAACGTGGAGGTGTCAATAAGTCAATAAACACTTCGAGCTTGATTTGAAGCATGTGTGTGTTATAAGGGAAGAATTTTATTTGCATATCTCAGTGTCCAGGCCTGATGCCCATCTCCCTTCAGTAATTCCTTGACTAGTTCCTTATTTCTTGGTCTTTGTACCATTTCATACTTCTAATACACTTCTTTAAGTATTTCACACAGTATTGAGTACTAGAATAGTAAAAGAAAGAATTATGGTAAGAAACCAGGAACTTTAAAGTCTATAAGGAAAATCACCCAATATAGCTTTCTTTATATCTATTAATAAAGACAGAGAGCAAAAAACAAGCCATCTATTCATTAGCTCCTAGATATCCCTTGCATATTTTTATTCTATTCTATTATATTTTGCTCAGTTGAGGACCATTGTGAAAGCTATTAAGGTTTAAAAACTCTGACATTCATAATAAGTAGGGATGGGTGAATTCAGCTGCTTAATTATAGACATTTGAGTTAGGGAAATGGATAGCATCACAGCCACACTGTTACTTTATTTAAGACAGAAATTACAGTGCACAAAAACTCAGTTCAACTCTCTTGATATAATCTCTCCCTCCCCAGCTAAAATAATTACTGTACTTTGCATCCACTAGGGCAATGATTAAGTCTTGAATGTTTCTTTTATGTGAATATAGTATGTTTTTCTCTCAAATCTAAAACACTCTATCTCTTCAATGTCTCTTCCACTTGTATTGAACCCAAAACAATCAATAATCATTCATTTGATCCTAGCAGGAATTTCATTATTAACAGTCAAACATTCTTATTTTATCTTCTACTTCTTCTCACAATTAGTTTTGTTCTTAAAGCACATTTCACATTTTCTTCTTCCCACAATTCCAAAACACCAATACACGGTGGCATAATCACTGATGGCAAAACATGAATTTTATTTCCTCCCTCGTCTGAATAGCTCTTTTCTTTGAAGCAACTGAAGAAAAGATTATCATAACTTTCAAGCTTGTCCTATCTCATTTCTCCCCAGTTGTTCTAGAGATTCATCCCAATCCCAAACAAAATCCCAGTAGGCTTCTATTTAGAAATTGGCAAATGAATTTTAAAATTTATATGGAATTTAAAAGGACCTAGAATAGCCAAAGCAACGTTGATAAAAGAGATCAATGTTGGAAGACTAATTACCTGATTTCTACATTTATTATAATGCTTCAGTGTGGTATTGAGTTCAAGATCAACAAATAGAACTGGAACAGAATAGAGATTCAGAAATAAACCCATATATAAATGAACAATTAATTTTTCACACAAGTACAATGGTAATTCAGTGGAGAAATGGTTCTTTCCAAAGAGTTCTTACATAAAACACCAAAAGCATATTACATAAAAGACAGAAATGATAAATTTAACATCATCTACTATAGCTTAAATGTTTATGTCCCCCCACCAAATTTGTATGTTGAAATCCTAATGCCCAAGGTTATGGTACTAGAAGGTATGGCCTTGGGGGGCCTTTTTAGTGCCCTTATCAAACAGACCCAAGGTAGCTGGTTTACCCCTTTCACTATGTGAAGACACAGTGAGAAGGCACCATCGATGAATCAGGAAGCGGGTCCTCCTAGTCACCAAATATGTCCACATCTTGATCTTGGACATCACAACCTCCAGAACTGTGAGAAACAAATTTCTGTTGTTTAAAAGCTACCCAGTTTGTGGTATTTTGTTATAGCAACCTGAACATACTGAGACATCAACAAAATTAAAAACTTTTCCTCTGCAAAAGACATTGTTAAGAGAAGAAAAAGACAAGATAAATAAACTGACAGGATATATTTGTGAATTATATTTCCAGCAAAGGACTTATATTCAAAATATGTAAAGAACTATCAAAACTCAACAGTAAGAAAATAAATAACCCAACTGTATAAAACTGTAAAATATTTGAACAAACACTTTACCAAAGAAGACATACAAAAGCTATATAGATAAACACATGAAAAAATTCCAAATATTGTTAGCCGTTATGAAAATGTAAATTAAAACCACAACAAAATACAAATATATACACCTAGTAAAATGGTTAAAAAATTTTCAAAGGCAGAAAACTGGCACTACCCAGTGTTGCCAAGATTGTGGAGAAACTGGAACTCACATATATTGCTGGTAGAAATGCAAAATGGTACAGCTACTCTCAAAAACAGCTCAGCAGTTTCTTAGTTTAATATATACTTATCAATGATGCCACATTCCTCCTAAATCTTCAGTCACTCCTCATTCAACCATACCTGCTTCTGGTGTTTCACTTAGACTAAAAATATTGATATCCCTGAAGGATCAGTTATTGGCCCTCTTTTTATTATTCTACTTTCCTATACTCTTTCCCCCTAGGCAATCTAATCTACATCTATGAATGTAAGCATCTATTCACTGATAATTCTCAATTTTACATCTTCATATTCAACCTCTTCTCCATCCTTCAGATATACATACTTGAAGGTCTCCTTGATGTATCTACTCAAATGTATCAAAGTCATCACAGCCATCTCAAACTAAACATGTCCCAAAGGTAATTCATCATCTTTCTCCAAAGCCAGTCTTCTTAGAGGTTTCCTTATTCATTGAATGGTACAACTATATGTTCAGTTCCTCAAGACTGAACAAGACTCAGCACTGACAACTCTCTCTGCTTTACCCCCCGTCCTCTACACCCTATCAATCAGCAAGGCCAATGATGTTTTCTTTAACTCTCTATGAACGTCATCATCTCTTTCCATTTCAGCCATGTTAGAAGCTGCCATTATCTTCTCCAAGACCACAGCTAGACCCACCCAACTCATGCCATCTCATGCCATTCCCCCTCTATCTACTCTTCCCCTGTTCCTCAGCCCATTCTTTAAACAGCACACAAAGTGACCTTTTAAAAATGCAAATCTGATTTTACCATTTTGTACGTTTAATCCTTCTTTAGTAGATCTATATGACTTTTCAGATGAAATTTCAAATCTTTATTCAGCTGAACCACTCCCTTCTCATAGCTGTCTCAGCTAGTCAGATACACAGAGAAACTTGACAGGCTTGCCCACTCTTTTCCTTTAGGTTTAACAGCTTTCGGTAACAGTTCCAAACAGCCATCATTATCTCAACACAGTGCCAATTGACTGAGCCAACAGCATCAATTCCACTATACAGTGGCAAAATTCTAGATGATCAATTAAAATGACAACCAGAATATATATGATTGACATGTAAGCATGACCAGTGAATCAAATGTTTTTAAAAAGTTAAATTTATTCTCCACTTTGTCCAACAGCTGGCAAAGCTACAGTTGGCAACTGTGACCAATTGTTTGCCATATGCAGGTGGTAGAAGAGAATTAAATTACAAACATGTGACAATGTGGTTTTCAGCTTTTCTACAGTGCTACTATGTTGGCCAAGAAAGAAGTGGAATTTCTATTGGCTTGAATTTCATGAGAGTTTTACACTTGAATCAAATGAGTTCAAATTGAGGGCAAGACTTCTCAAACAACAACAACAAAAATATATAAAGCTTTTCCTTTTGTGTCTCCAGTATGTTATTTCCAAGCTAAGATTGATTTATTGAGTTATAATGTTGCATGACTTGGCTAAGTTTAACTGTTGAGCATTAGCATTTATTTTACTCTATTATCAAATGTTTTCTAATACACTTAATAACTTTCTTTTTAAATTCTCCTCATGAACTTTGACAAAAGTTTTGTCAGAATTTTGAAAACAAACAAAAAATGCTGCAGTGGTATCTTCTATCACTCATCGTCTACTCTAGGAAAATCTAAGTTTCCTATCAATATGGAAAATTATGTCTTTAAATGTGGAAAAGTTGATGTTTAAAATAATAGGGTTTGTGATAAAAAAATGTTAGTAGGGGTTTTTTGGCCCTTTTAATTTATCTTTTTTGCTTTTTGTTTTCATATTTACACTATCAGATTTTGTGCAGTGTTTGCTCAGTAGCTTTTGTTAAAAGTCTGCTACTGTCCTTTGTTTATTCCTACTCTGTGTTACTGAAAAGAGAAAATACGTTTTTAAAAAACAGAATTGGACAAAAATAAACAATATAAATCAAATTCCAAATTAGTATATATAGCATAATACAATTAATGTAATTTAGTGTAACATAACACAATGCAATGCAAATGAAATGTATGAAACGATTTTCTCTAGGTTACTTGTGGTCACAGGTATTCCCTTAAGTGGAAAAATTACGAGAAAACGGAAAATTATCGAAATCTATACTAACCAAGTCACATAGATTTAATGAAATCTTTACCTTTAAAACAATGCTTGAAAGAGTATCCCTGACTTCCCCTTCCTCCCACTCTCTCCCAGCCCTTCTTTCTGAGTCAGAGTATCCTCATGGTGAGATAGGAGTTGCTCAGTTTCCCTGAGGCTGAGTCTCAGGCCACTCATCTGAGTTCAAACCACTCTCCAAGATCTCAGGACTCTCTTCTGGGCCCTAAGTTACTCTTGCATGTTGCAACTAGTCTCAGCACCGACACAGGGAGATCGAGACCAAAGGAGGCAAACTTGATCAAGCATGCACAGAGTAGGAGTTACCTAACAGTTACATAACCGGCAACCACCCGCTTATTTAAATATTCATAGGCAGCATGCGAATGTTAGGTAGCCAACTATAAAAGCTGGAAGCCAGGGCAAAACGAGGCAGAAGCTCACTCTCAAGCCCGCCCACACTTTGCCTGTGAAGTGCGCATCCCTTACTCTTTCTATTAAACTTGCTTTCACTTTCTACTCTGCTCTTGAATTCTTTCCTGTGGCAGTCAAGAACCTGGTAGGAGACAAGGTCAAAAGGTCAGTGACATGACCTACCCCAGACCCTATCCTCTGGTAACAATGGGGTATTCTCTACTTTGAAATGAATGCTACATTAAAATGGTGAAATAATAGTGACTCCTCTCAGTTCATGGCTGCCACTCTTGGGCCCTAGCTTCTCTTCCTTATTAAGAAGCTGGAACCTTAAGAGTTGATTCAGGCATCAGCCTGATTCTCTAAACAATATATGCAGCCCATTTCCAAGACTCAACCTGCCCTGATTATGTCCGTATTCTGTCACCAAAATCAGGGCATCTAATTCTATGAGACACCCAATATTGGTACATCAGACACAAGGTTTTTCCATCTTCAAAAATCTTGAACATATCTGGATCTCTAATGTCTTCTCTATTAGGTGACTTACCATCACCTTTTCCCTTCCTCTCTAGCAAATTTCATTAATTTATCAAACATTTATAGAGCACCTATTCTGTCCCAGGCTCAGAGTTAGGGATGTCTCTGACAGTGAACAAAACAAAAACTGTCTTCCCCCTACAGAGATTAGACAACTAATGTGAACATTGACATAAGACAATTACAAGTGTGGTGTCTCCCCTACCATTCACAACTCATGTGTATGCTTCTCCCTCCATGTGCTTCCTCAAAAGAATATTTCTTTTTTTTTTTTATGAGCAAAACATTGAATTTCTTTATTTTTTTGCTTAGTCATTTACATTTTGATTTTGCTTTCTGGCCATAAAGAATATTTATTTTTAAGCAAATTTTTTTTTGGGGGGGGTTCAACATTATTTTATTTTATTTTTATTTTATTTTGTCAATATACAATGTGGTTGATTATTGTGGCCAATTACCAAAAAGAATATTTCAATAACTAGATTTTTAAAGTTATTTAAAAGAATACTTTTATATGCACATGTTAGGCTGGATCTCAGATCCTTCTGCCACTTCCTGTGCAGGTCGTGAGTAAGGTAATTGAAAGACGATTCGGGCAGCTTTATGCAAGGCAGACATACTTTATTCTCCAGATATGAGCTTCACAGACATGTTTTATTCTAAGACATGAGCTCTAGCTCTACTCCACTGACCCTCCATGCTCTGTCCCCTCTGTGCTCTGCTGCCAGCAGTTCAGAGCAGTTACCTTTATATTACAAGTACACAATAGCGGCCACAAGCCAAGCCTCACATAATTACAACAATCATGCTGAATCAGTAAATGGGTACACATGCACAGCGTGTGCACACAACTTTTATAACTTCTTTCTAGTGAATGTGCTGAATCTTGCCCATTTGTAACAAATGTGAGGCAAGAGATCCTGACTAAACTTTTCTACTTTCCTTACAGCACATACTACTAATAATTTTTACAACACCTCCTGGAATGTCACATAATGAAGAAAAACTGTGATTCTCTTAGTCATTAGTATGATTAGAGAAAATAGTCCACAATTTCTTCGCTCTGTAGTTAAAAAATAATGGAGCTTAGGAGAGATGAGGTGCATTGTAGTTAAATTTTAGCATTCGTATCAGGTAATTTAAAGGAGTTAATCTAGTAGTTTTTCTTCCTCCACTAAAAAAGTTAGGAAGGACTTTGGTAGACTAGTCATATAATACTGTGGCTCTCAGCCCTTATAAGATGATTAAAATCACTTGGGAAGCAAACAAAAGAAGACAAAACAAAACTTGTCCCGCCTCCTCATTGGCTTTGGTATTTTTTAAAGCACTCTAAGTAATTCTAAAATGCAGCTGGAATTAAATTGTAACCCACAAATCCAACATAATATTTGCTTTTGGATTTTTGCATACCCACTACGAGTCTTTTTCCCAACTTTTTTTTCTTAACAAAATGTATTTGCTCAGAGATTCTTTCACCAGCCATAGACTGTCTACTTATGAACCTGTCAAAGGCATTCTTCATTTCTGTTACAACATTTTTCATCTCTAGCATTTCTTTTTAGTTTTTTCTTATAATCGCCATCTCTCTGTTCACGTTACTCATTTATTCTTTCTGCCAACTTTATCCATTAGAGACCTTGGCATATTAATCACAGTTGTTTTAAACTCCTATGTGATAATTCCAACATCCCTGCCCATATCTGAGTCTAATTCTGATGCTTGCTCTGTGTCTTCAAACTGCATTTTTGTCTTTTAGTGTGTCGTGTGATTTTTTTTTTTTTCTTGATGGCCTAGTGTGGTATATTGGGGTAAAAGGAACTGCTGCAAATAGGCCTTTAGTAATGTGGTGGTAAGGTGTGAGGGGAGCAGTCTCAGTCTTTTAGTGAGCCTGTGCTTCTGGACGGTGAACTTCACACATGCTTCTCAGTTTTTTTCCCCCTTTAGGTGGAACGGGATGGCTAGAGGGGAGCTGAAGTTGGGTGTTTCTCTCCCACCAAGTCAGTTAGGCTGTGATAAAACTCCAGCAGGTTGGGCTCTGGTCAAATAGTTTCTCTTGAGGACAGACCTTGTTAAGAAGAACAGAATGCTCTGGCATATTTCAAAACGGTTTCTTTTCTCCTCTTACTACCAGAAGCACACGAGGATTTTTCTCTGATATTCACTGTAGGGACCTGATAGAACTCCAGGATCTAAAACTCATGAAAGTGTGGGGGTACCCCGGTGACTGGGTCCCCCTAGACTTTTTATCTCTCAGATTTGTCCACACTGAGCCTTCAGCAATTCCTTAATTACAGTTCAGGCTTCCCGACCCCAGCACATGGAGGTTTAGCACATGGGTTTCTGCTCCTGTGAGTTGGGATTCTCTGTGTGTGCCTGGTGGTCTCCCCAGTTTTGGAGGCCACGGCTTACCCTGTGACCCCACTTCTCTTATCAACTAAGGAGAGTTGTTGATTTTTCAGTTTGTTCAGCTTTTCACTTGTTAGGACAGAGTGGCAGCTTCTAAGCATCTTACATGTAAGATCAGAACCCAACTTTTTATTTACTGTCTTATGTTTAGAGTTTCATGTAGATTTTTTATGGATAAACTATGTATTATTTGATCATTTCAATTTGCCCTTTTGCAGAACACTTACAGAGACTCTTTTCATTTTTTGCTTACTGCCAGATAAATGATTTTTCTCAGTTAATCCCATTATAGTGTCCACACTGCATAGAAAGCCCTGCCTAGAACATTTCCGACTTTTGCAACAAAGCATTTCATTGCTGCCTTAACTTATAAAATGTTATCTCAGAGCCTAGTTGACAAGCATTACAAGTTTCATTTTGATGACTCTAACAACCTGAAGGAAAGCGTTTCCGCAGATTCAATATCATCACTTGCAGATTTTCCATGTCTCATAACAAACAAACGGCAACACATTTTCCATCCGGCAGAAAACAACTATCTATTCTAGTAGTCCTAGTACATAAATATGGGGAAAATATTTTTCTATAGGTAAATCACTATAAGGAGAAATTTTTCAGAAGTACACACAAAAGTAAATTTACTTATGTTTTTTGTGTGTGAGATGAAAACATGGAACTCATTTATTTTTAGTAAGTAAATAGAAGTCTATAAATGTCCACTTAAGTTTCATATTATGACAGAGCAGAGGTAGGGGTAATAATAAAAGGAGAGAATTAGAGAAAAAGAATGTGAAAGGAAAGAAAATAATAATTGAAAGAAGAAAAGAAAGATACAGCAAGAAATTAAAGTAGAGAAAGACACTTGCATCAAGTGAGAAGCTACAGCCACGTCATCAGGGGTGCAGGATGTCAGAGTGGGGACTAGAGTTAAGCTTCTGGCTTACTCATTGATCTCCTGCATCTTGCACACCCTTTTTACTGTCATATTCCCCATATACTATGAGTTCCTTAATGATAGAAACAAAACTTTATTTATGACTCTGGTACCAGATATGTTCCAGCGATCACGGAGCAGCACAGGTTAGTTTGAGATTATTCTTATATTGCTGCAATTGTTTTTTATGTTCCCATACATATCACTTTGCCTTTGCTAAATTGTAAAGACGAAATTCCCTCTTTCAGTGAAAATTCAACATAAATTTAAATCAAGTAGTAGAAGATTCCGAAAACACAATCCATCAAGAACCATAACATTTACACTAACTTTTGCCCACCCTGCTCCAATCAGTCTTCTACCAAAATCTAATCCTCCATCTGAATTTCTCTGAATATCAGGTTGCAATCAGTCACACAAAAAATGTTGTAACTATCTAACTCCCCCTCTGTCCCTCGTATTCACATCCTATTGATTAGCATGCTCTATTAACTACATCACTTAACATTTTCATAGGCATCCCCTCTTCTCATGGACAAAAATACTTCCTTAGTTCAGATCACGTCACCTTTCATGAGGATAACTAAGATCATCTCCACTGGTTTTCCTATTTACCTCTTTCCACATTCTCCACATCAGTCATTCTCAATCTGCTTTTCCTCTGGGAAAAATAATGAAAAATGTTCGCAACTGCACAACCAGGTTTTAATAAAACTGCAAAACTCTGAATTTCAGAACATATTAAAAGGACTTAAAGGATAAATATCTTTTAAAAATTATTTGTGTAAGAAAACTAAAAATGAAGAAGAAAGAAATAGAAGAAAGAAGGAAGAGGAAGAAAAAAAAACATTGCATTTGCTGATTTTCTAATTGTTACTTCTAGGTATTTCACTTTTGCCAATATTTTACTTTATTTAAAATGCTAATGTAATGGAAAGAAAATATTGCTATTTATGATACTACAGTCTAAGAATTAATAAATAAAAGGCACCATTCTCCTGGGGAGCTCTTTAATGAGTATGGATATGCAATGTTTTGAAATTAGGGGTTGAAAAGATATGATTTTATTGCCCTGAAAAAAATTGAGAATAAGGTGGGGTTACTAGGGACCATGCAGGAAAAGGTGATAAGGAAAAAAATAGAAACATGACAAAGGAAGAAGTTAGCAAACCAGTTTGAGACAGAAGTGCCACATGAGTGAGATGGCAGTCCTCTGCCTTGATCTTGGTACTCATTCCATGGTTGTGGGGGGGGGGTTAAGTCATCAAGCTGTGCACTTAAGATTTTTGCACTTTATAGTATGTATGATATATTTCAACATATAAAAAGTGAAAAATATATTTTTAATTCCCACCTAAAGGGAGGCTACAGAACAGAAATGTCCAATTTTAAAGTCGTTTACCCTGTGAGAATGTTATGCCCCCAAACTCGTGCAGACATACACCCCAGTCCTAAACCTAAGCAGGCAAATGGCTGAGTGAGAGGTTTGTTTGTTTCTTTGTTTATTTGTTTGTTCATTCATTTTATGTAAATCATGGAAAAGGGATAATTCCAGGTCTGAGTCAATAGAGAAAGCAACCCGAGCACCCTGTGGGGGTGGTGAGATAATTCATAACCTGAAGCAAATCAGCACAAGAGAAGCTTAGAGAGAGCAAGAGTTTACTGCAGAATGTAAGTCCTGGGGGAATTCACACAAATGCCCCAAAAGGCTGTGGACTACTTCCAAAGGGCCTGAGATGAAAGATCAAGGTACGCCTTCCCGCTTCTGAAGTGGCAGGGAGACCCTAGCTGATAATCAGTCTACTCTGACTTTTCAAAAATTTCCTATGGCTGCCAAATGCTAATGGGCCTATGTGTATATTTGCAATATATTAAAAAATGAGACATCATTCAATATTTAAGTAAGAGGAGCCAGAGTGGGAGTAGAATTTGATGGTTTATGGGCAAAATTCCATTGATTTGATGGTGACTATCAACCCACTCAAAGCAGAATTGTATAGAGATTTCTGTCAGAAAATACAGTAATTATCAAGTTATTAGTATTATAATACCGTGAATCAATGCCCATTCATAATAGATTCAAAGAAATATGGCAGTATTAATATTAATCGTAATTCATAAAGATATTAAAAAGAAATACCAAATGTTAACAAAATTTTCCCTGGATAGTAAGACTATGAATAATATTGCTTGGCCTCCCTTCTCCCCATTTGTATGTAATGTTTTTCATAATATTTTTATTTTGTACTACAAAACAATTTTAATTGCTCATAAACATCTTAATTTATATGGATGAAAGTTGGAAATAAAGTGCGTACATACAGTAGTTTCATGATTATTCTAGTTACCGAGGCTATGCTACTGTGAGCTTTTCTAAATAAGGAACTTGTGTATATCAGATCTTTTATGAGTTTTACATTTTCTTGCAACCAGAAAGAAGACAAAGAGACTTTGGAAAGATTATCTGTTGACAATACAGTTTAGCCTTTCTCCCAGGGTACAACTTCTTAAGTCATCAACGGAAAATGTTACTGCTCATTGCTTGTATGGGTTCAAATTGAATATTCTTTCCCTCAGGTGATTCGCATTTTTAAGTGCCAGGTTGCTGCCGTATTTCTCCTCATTTCAGTGTCAGAGGCAGCCTGGGGAGTCACCGTTTATTTGTGATTGTGTTGTTAAGGATGGAAATAAGTGAAAATGGTAGAAAACTGCAGTCACTGTGCTAGACAGAGTCTGGACTTTAAACCTTTAGGGCTGTCCAATATAGACCAAATTATTTCACTGAGTAGAAATGGAAAAAAATACTGTCAAGCTGTCAACAGTGAAAAAATAGAGGTGTCATTTCTCAGTAATTTAGGAAACTAGAATATATCTTTTCTCAGGTAACTTCTATTTGTGTGTGTGTGTGTGTGTGTGTGTGTGTGTGTGTGTGTGTGTGTGTGTGTGTGTGTGTGTGTGTGTGTGTGTGTGTGTGTGTGTAAAACTGAGAGAGAAAGATCTGTCAAAACTACAGGACATTTTTTTTTTTAGCAAAGTCACTCTGCTTCCAAACTTTTATGTCTATTATTTTTCTCTCTCAAATATATAATGTTCCCATAGCTCTTAGAGTTTTACACATTGTTTCTTCAACCTCAACCTCAACTCCTACTTTAGCAATTGAAAAATTCTGATTCATTTTAGAAGATTCAGCTCAAATTCTACCTTTTCTGTAAAATCTCCACAGACTGCTCTAGGCCGACTTCCACACTAATACTTCTATTCAACCAGTTTACCCCTTTATAACAATCGTCTTCTGTTGAAATAGATTGTGCATATGTTGAGGATAGAGACAACATAGTTTGATCTTTGTATTCCAAAAGCCAAGCAAAGTAAATATTTTTAAAGCATAGATCTTAGAAGAGCAGCTATTTGATTCTAATACTCCAAAATTTACTAGCTTTGGGAACATTAGCAAAAAAGTGAACCTCTGTAATCCTCCATTTTTTTAATGAGAGTGATGATAAATCCTCATCTCATAGAGAGGTTGTGAAGATTAATTCAGAAAATATTTATACGACACTTTGGACAGGGCCTGGAACATAATAAATACTCAATAAACACTAGCTCTTCCTCTAATAATCAACAGTAGCTTTGCTTTTGTGTGTATCATGGAGTAAATTTCACCTATGCCAGATAAATAGGTAGGTAGGTAGGTAGATAGATAGACAATAGGTAGATAGATACTACAAACAGAGAAACTAAACAGAAATAAAATAATTTCATTTATTTAAAAATAAAAATTGAAGTCAATGCACATTTTGTATTAGCATTATCATTTATCCTACTTATGTTGTATAATTTGAATTAAAACAGAAAATTATTTTTATCAAAACACTTTTATCTTATAGACAAATTTATTTCATTTGCCTTTTTGACATTTTACGAAAAGATTTTTTAAAACAAGTTGAAAATAAAATTATATCCTTATCAGATTTCTGATGAGAAAATATAGATGTGATATATTCTTAAGATTTCCTTTCACATTATCAATCACTTCCCTAAGAGTCTCATTTACTATAAGAAAGTTCTTATCTGAACTAGAAAAGTTTGAATTCCTAGTAAACTCCTTCAAGAGATGATTAAAGTTACTGTCACAGATGACTGGATTTGTAGGTCTTTAATTTGATTCTTAAGTTACCAATGGCTCATTAAATACTATACATGCCATTCTTTTAAATGTAGTCAATCTAGTTGAAATCTAAGTCATTAAGTAGTAAGCCCAGACAGGACAAATTTAGGCTGTGTTTGCACCAAGAAAATTGTTTTAAAACATTTTGATATAATTATTTCTTAAAGCTAAAAAAAGTGCTAAAGTATTACAGATAATTTATAATCCTAAAATGTGAGTGATGCATATAGGAAATTTGAAAGTGGATCAAAGAAGTAGTAATCATTAAAAGGTCAAAAACTAAAGCCTTTGAGAACAGCCTACCTTTCGTATATCCTTTTTCCTAGTCCTATAGATGTTACTCTCCTGTCCAAAATTCAATTAAGTGGATTTAAGAAAATGCTAGAGTTGAAACACTTAGGATTACTTTCTCCACCTCTAAGCTATCTTTAAATTAAGGGAAAAAATATAATAATGACTTTATCTGTTATCTGTAAAACAAAGACACACACAGTGGGCATGTACCTCAACCAATAATACTGTTTCAGGAATTTGGGGAATATTAAAGACAAATGGGATTAGAGTAAGAAATGTGATGATAGAATAAGTCATCCTACACAATCAACACAGGCAAAAGAGGGAATTGCCTGGAAAATTATGGTCATATTTCTCCAGTATAGCACTTAGTAAGTCCCAGAATTAAAGAAACAAAAAACTGGAACAATAGTGCATAATGAAACAATTTGGATGCAAATTAAAAACTCAGATCTAAATTACTTAGATCGTCTTCACTGTCTGGGAAATCAAGTAACTTGGTTTGGCATTTTATCCCAGCACCTGAGTTAAGTAACCAGCCCACAGTCACACAGGCAGTAAATTGTTTGGACCGAGGTCTCTGAACAGAAGCCCAAACTCTCACACATTGTTATAAACTGATATCAAGGCAGAAAGTGTAGAAATTGACACCCTAAGTGTGCTTATACTTTGTCTCTTTCCCTCCCCAAAATCCCATTGGAATGACAGAAGAAATATTTAAAAAATAAAAATATATAAATAAAAGCACAGTGTCATTAGAAATCATAAAGAATACTAACAGCAGAGCAGAACAGTGAGAGTATTCAGGAAATATAACATAACGCAAGCAGATGAAGACAAACAGATCTGAGGAGCACGCTGCATTGCAGAGACTTCTACAATGGAAAGGCTTCCGAACCAGACTTTTCATGGGAGAACTCCAAGAATGATATCACTTATTGATATCACTTACTGAATGGGGAGAGGGGACTGCTGGAGTAATTAGTTAGGTAATTAGTCAAAAGATTATAAAAATTAACCATCTGGTTTAAGAGAAGCTGACTTGTGCATTAACCTTAAGCCCACATCCTTTAGTGGACCTCTCTCAGGTGGACTTTGACACACAACCTCCAAAGCTAGGCATTCTGGCTGAATAAGAAGGGAGGTGAGTATTTTAAGTGAATTATAGACAACACAAGGGCTCTGAAACCCAGCACCCAGGAAACAGTGATGCATTTCAGAGTGTGGCATTGGGGCCATTGGTCAGTTGTGCTCCCTGTAGCCAAAGATCTAAGATACATCTTCACGACCATCACAGCTCTTCCAGCCACTGTGCCTCCTCCTTTATGGTAGAGGAAACAAGAGTGGCGATTGGTCTTTTTCTTTGGAGGAGATATGCTGGCATGCTCCTCTAATAAGCAGATGCCAAGATAGGATTAGCTCTGTAAGAGATTTATTAGGGGCAAGTCCTGTGAGGTGAAATAGGGGAGGGAACCAAGAGAGGATGGGACCATGAGACCATGATGAAGGTTTGATCCTAACTGAAGGAAGGAGGAAAGGAAGGAAAGTTGGTGGGAAGCGTCTTAGACTACAGCACACATTTATGAGAGTCTAATGTGGAGTCTTTGAGCCAAAATCATCATCTGACACCTGTCAGAGGATTCCCACACTTCCCAAGAATGTGCCTTCCTTAGTATCCCTGCTGGACTCAGTCAACTGCCATGGGAAATGTGGCCTCTGAGCAAACATGATGATGATTTCTGAGCACCACAGCTGAGGCCATCAGGCAACAATGTCCCCTGCATACCAGAGGTCTGAAAAATATGTCTTCCTGGCCATCACAGTTATAAATACAGATCAAAGATCAATATTGAACAAATAAAAAAATACGATTGTGTTCCTTTAAAAGCAAGGTTAACTTTGAAAGTTTGGAAACATGATGTATTACATATTTCAAAAGGAATACCCAAACCTCTAATGAAAAATAAACTTAATTTCTACTAAAGACAAGAAAAATTAAAAATAAAGAGACTAGTTATATTAATGTGAGAATATAACACAAATAGGACCAAGTACATTAATTGTCACTGAAAATTATTACAAAAAGACAGAAGCACTTCAATTCATTACAAATCCAGAAATGCGTGTTCCTGAGAGATTCATCTAAACTAAATTTTCATAAAACACTGAAATAAACAAATTGTCTGAGATATACTAGATGTACTTTCTTATTAGAATGAAGAAAAGGAATGATGAAAATATATAAATTAAATTCACAAACTTAGGTGTATAAGTAATTTTTTAAATGATGCATTACTTTTTTTCTCTAAATTTATTTAATTTTGACTCCAAGCCTACATCCTGCCAAGCCATAATAAAATTCAGACAATAGCCATTTTTGGAATTCCTCTTTAGGGTTGAGGTTCTATTCAGAACTAGGGTGTTGGTGAGGGGCTACTTTAGTCTCCATTTTTTGTATTGATTATTGTTTAGTCCTCCATTGTTCTAGTCCATATGGCCCTTTCAAATCTATCATTCACTTTATCATTTGTGGCTTTCACTAGGTACTGAGTCTTTAATGAGATTAGGGTTCGCTGGACTAGAATCTAGTTTCCTCTGAGGACTGCCACATATGAATATAACTGCCAGGACACAGATGTAGATCTCTGTGGTGCATGGCACAGAACATTCTTTCCTATCCTCAGGAAAAAAACTTCATTGTCTGTGGAAAATCACTCTCTGTAGCCTTTGGAGACTCTTTCATTGGGCCCTATTCTCTTTAGTGGACTTAAGTTTTTGGAAACAAAAGGCAGAAAACAAGAGAAATATCTGGCATACAACTTATATTTCTACCTGGCCAGAAAGCTCCCAAGACAGAAAAATCACAAAATTGATTACCTGCTTGAATGGGATAAAGAAAGTGGGAAATTACCAAAAGAAAATGCATATGAATATGTCAAAAAATTTTCCTGTACAATAATGTATTGCTAAGTTTACAGAACTATATGTATCAAAGACTCTTATTTCATAGAATTATATGTGCCCCTGTAGATTTTTGTGGGTGTAATTGGGATAAAACATGGTACAACTTAAGAGAAACAACCTTGAATTTTTAATAGGAAACCTAAGTGTAAGAGCTTTATTATTTTCATGGGCCTGGAAAAAGTACTTTATTTCTCTGGGCCCCAATTTCCTCATTAATGAAGTAAAGATTTCTTACAGAAATGCTGGGAAATCATATAGCTTCAAATGTAATGCAGCAATATTATTAGGATTTATTTATTCTATACTCTCTAGCTTATGAATAGATAGAACGTATTGATTTATATCACAGTGGGGCAAGGCTGTAGACAGATGTTCTTCCCATTTAATATTTTTCCAACTTGCAAGAGAAGGAAAAATTTGACTGTCTCACCATGCAAGAGAAGGAAATATTCGATTGGTGCTAACATTATCTCTGAGTGTCTTACTCAAAATGGAGGGTACCATGCTCCTTTTGAGTTATCCCATTTGCAAATTTCAGGAGTCCCCAAGACCATTGTCACTCTGATACAAACTGCAAATTTCAATGGTCCACAAAACAATTCTCACTCTGACACAAATTACAAGTTTAGAGGTTACCAAGACCACCTTCAGTTTCAATAATTCGCTAGAAAGATTTACAGAATTCACTGTGAAATCTGTCATACTCGTGGTTATGGTTTATTACACTGAGAGGATCCAGATTAAAAACAGCCAAGGGAGGAGACATGAAGCACAGAGTCCAAAAGAGTTTCACACAAGGAATTTCCAGTTGTCTTCTTCCAGTGGGGTTGTGAACAGTGTTACCTTCTCCAAGCAATGATGTGTGACAACACTCAGAGTGTTGCCAACCAGAGAAGTTCAACCAAGCCTTGGTGTCCAGAGTTTTTACTAGGGCTTAGTCATGTTGACATGGTTGACCACCCACATGACTGACCCTTAGACTTCGGCCCTTCTGGCGGTCAAGCTCACACTGTGTAGCCCAAAGCCTGCACCATAAATCACATTGTGGATGATCCAATATGGCACAAGACCCACAGGTAAACAAAGATACTCTTTTCAGGAAAGTCAATTTCAGGGCTTAGAGATCACCTCCTGGGAGCCAAGAATAAAGAAATGTTCTGTGCCAACACTCTGAGTATTGTCACACATCCTCTCTTCAGGTATGGTTAATTCTTTACTACACAGGACTTTTCAAGTGATGGAGTACAAAACTTACAATTATCAGTGGTGTTGGCTGACAACTTCTCAAAAGACCATTAGGTAAAATGTTATTAAATGAAGCTAAACTGATTAGACTTAAACTGATTAGGGAGAACACCACCATCAACAGTCATAGTGGTGTCTCAAAAATAAGAGGACAGGGGAGAATGTTATTGCTACAGAGGTTAGGGGTTTGAGATGAAGTGCTTAAGGCTGCTCTTTCAAGGCAGGAAACTGATTTGGACTTGGGCAAAGTTCATGATATAGCAGTCTAGGATTTGTGGACACAAGAGGAATACATTGTGCTGCTTCTTCACATAAGATGAAGCACAGTAAACATTTTTTTGATAAGTTTGCTGCTTTCCCAAGTGAGCAATCTCTTCCTAGGGAGGAATTTCTCAGAATAAATATTTAGTCATACTGACACATGTGATCTCAGTCCTTATTTCCTTGGGTAGACTCAATTCTCAATGGTAAGAACAGAACTCCAAAGCTCATTTTCGGAAATCTAACAAAAACAAAAAACTGATACTACAAAAGACCGTGTTAGGCTTCAGGTTTCTGTGAAGTTTTTGATTCCTCAGAGCCAGTTGCGGTTGTTTTCCTAAAAAATTTTATCTCATCTGTTAAAGGATAAACTATTGAGACTTTTAATCCTCCTGAAACTTGGTCTCCCTATTTTTAACACAGAAACAATAATAACTCCATTGAGGTAGCGAGCAAGATCAAATATGAGGGCACTTCAAAAAGTTCATAGAAAGATTCATATTTTGATTTTATTTTTCCACACACCTTTTGAAGCACCCTAATAGCTTCTAAATAGCTAAAATATTAAGTAATACATGTGGAAGTAATATAATGCATGAAAATAATACATAAAATATATACATGAAAATAATATATAATAATATACATGAAAGCACTTTCTAAACATAGCATATAGTAGGTGTCAATAAATATTAATTTACCTCCTTAATTTGTAAGGATCATTGTTCTCATCATATATATTGTCATTGCAAAGAAAAATGGTTCTAAGTAATAAAAGAAGATATATAATTTCCACACATCAAAAACATTCTGAGCTTGTGCAACAAAGTTGCTTCTCTATTCCCCGTAAATAAAATAATAAGCATCTATTTGTCTAGACTGAGGGAGAAGGAGTAGAGAGGTAGGAATGGTAGGTAAGGGGAAAGGACACGACATGTTCTTTGGAATCTAGGGTTGGAAAGGGAAGAATTTAGGAACTTCTGTACATATTTTTGATGTTAAAATACTTTTATGTAAACTATGAATTGAAATTTTTGCAATAGTTGACTCATACCCTTATCACCCACAGTTCCAGAACAATTCTTTCTTGCCAGCAAATGAGTTAAGTTTGTTTTTTTTTTTTTCATTTAATTTGCAAGTCAAACTCAAGGCACCATTTTTGGCAAAGGCATCAAGAATATACACTGGGGAAAAGACTTCCCCTTCAATAGATCTTGCTGGGAAAACAGGACATCCATAAGTAGAAGAATGAAACTAGATCTGTACATCTCACCATATACCAAAATCAACTCAAAATGGACTAAGGATTTAAATATAAGACCTGAAACTATAAAGCTACTAAAAGAAAACATAGGGGAAACACTTCAGGAAATAGGACTGAAAAGACTTTATGAATAAGACCCCAAAAGCACAGGCAACAAAAGAAAAAATAAACAAATATAATTAAATCAAACTAAAAAGCTTCTGCACAGCAAAAGAAACAATTAACAGAGCAAAAAGACAACCTACAGAATGGCAGAAAATATTTGCAAACTATGCATCTGACAAGGGATTAATCTCCAAAATATACAAGAACTCAAACAACTTAACAGAGAAAGAAAAAATGTAAGCCAATTAAAAAAATGAGCAAAGGAGCTAGTCATTTCTCAAAGGAGGACATACAAATGGCCAACAGACATGTGAAAAAATGCTCAACATCACTAATCATCAGGGAAATGCAAATCAAAACAACTTTGAGATATCACCTCACCCCAGTTAGACTGGCCATTATCAAAAAGACAGAGAATAACAAATGCTGGTGAGGATGTGGAAAAAGGGGATCCCTCCTACACTGTTGGTGGGACTGTAAATTAGTGCAGCCATCATGGAAAATGGTATGAAGATTCCTCAAACAACTACAAATATAACTTCCATATGATCCAGCAATCCCACTGCAGGTTATGTGCCCAAAGGAATGGAAATCATCATGTCAAAAGGACACCTGCACTTCTATGTTTATCGCAGTTCTACTTACAATAGCAAAGAGTTAGAATCAACTTAAATATCCATAGACGGATGAGTAGTGCCATATACACAATGGAATACAAATTCTGCCATAAAAAGAATGAAATTCTGCCATTTGCAGCAACATGGATGAACTTAGAGAAACTTGTTAACTTACATCACTATGTTAAGTGATATAAGCCAGGCAAAGAAAGAGAAATACCACATGTCCTCCCTCATAAGTAAGAGCTAAAATATAAATAAACAAATAAATAAAAGAAAGAAAGATGCAACATGTTGCTTTGCATTGCTTCGCCCCCCACGGATTTGTCACCCCACTTCCCCTTGGTGATGGAGACGCAAAGGATTACTCAAAGCCCATCTCTTCTGAGCAGTGAGAAGCCCCAAAGTGGTTAACTTTCTCTATTCCCAGGGAACCTCCAGCAAGAGGCATCCCTTCCTTGGGAAAATTAATGCCGAATTGGGGTTCTCTTCCTGCATTTATTTTCCAGACCAGGAAGTTACAGGAAGAGAACAAAGTTATAGTTTAACAATATACTTTGGTAACTTTCAGTGAAACAAGCCAGATGACATTCCAGTAAGGCTATCACCACAAGCTTGATCTAGCAAACATTCCTCCTTATAGAAATTTCTAAGTATCTTTACATAACAATCAGTAATTAGTCTGTCTTTGAGCCAGTAACCTGCTGTGCCACAAATCTTTATCTTACACCAGAGACTTACAGCCTGAAGAAAATTTCCTGTCCTTGCAAGGTCAATATTTGAAAGTGCAAGGCTTTGGAAAACCAGGCCCTGTGAAAGTACATATGCTTTATAGTATATTCCACAACAACAGTCACAATAATTCATTGAACTTTTAAAAAGACAGAAAAGAACTGAGGCCACCAGAAGTAGAAAAGGGATCGGGGAGGGGGGAGTTACTGAAAAATTGGCAAAGGGCCACAAAAAACGATTACATTGCATAATGTTGGATGTCCTAATTATCCTGATTTGAACATCACATATTGCACACAGGTATTGATATTCAAAACTCTACCACACAGATATGTATAATCAATTATCTTTCAATAAAATAAATGAATTTTTAAAAATAAATTTTTTTTAAAAAGTGAAAGCATTTGTCCTTGGACATTTCATATTGGGAGACAGCAAGAAAGCATGGAAGGAGGACATAAAGTGAAACTGAAAACAAGCCAAATTGCTAAAACTGAATGAATGGACACCGGCATTTTCATTTATTTCGATGGCAACAGCCCTTACAATTTCATGTCTTTCATAGAAAAAGTTTGGAAAGGTTGTTGTAAATAGGGTTAGTCAGATTGCCTTTCTTTCAACAAATTTTCCTAAGCCCAGCTACTAAATTTAGATCTTTTTGCAGCAGTACTTCACAGTTTTGCTAACTCACTGCCAGGATTCAGAAAGTTGGAGCATTTTCTTTTCCTGGAGAATATTGAAGCATCACTCTCAATAAACTTGTTCTGGCCTTCAGTTATCTCCCATTCTTTCAAATATTGATTGCTCCTTTAAAATGGCAATCGCATATATGGAAATGTCAAACTGAGACTGCTACCTGATAGAGGGAATAACTAAAAATTTAGACTAACTCAGTTAAGATTGTGGTCAGCTGTGTTCTATAGGAACCTTATCGAAGTGTTATTCATATGTAACAAAAGGTCCATTGGTGAGCGATCTAGGACCAGGAGGACCCACAGGCATCATCAAGGACCCAGTTCCTTCTCACCGTTGTGTCATCTGTAAAGTGTGGCTCCCATTCTTGTGACTGTACGATGGCTACTCCATCTTAAGACATTGCATCTGCATTCCAAGAAGGAAGAAGCAGAAGGCAGAAGGCAAAAGCTACGTGCCAGCTGAGTTTGGCCCATTTCCAAATATTTCCTACAGTCCCACCTGGCAGTTTTTCCTTACACTCACAGTTCCCAAACTGTGCCAGGCTACCTCGTGGTGCCATAGAGATTCATGGGAGATATGACAGGATATCTTAATTTTTTGAGAAAAACAGAGAAAGTAATTTAGAAATTAGAAATGTAAGATTCAAAATCCAGTGATGAAAAAACTTTAAATGTTTACTGAAAGAGCTTAAAATTGACACGCATACATGTTAAACCCATTCTAAGTCAATAACTTGGGGCTATATTAAATTAAGGGAGGTAATAATTGCCGAAGAATGGAGTCCTTTTAGATTCTATTTTCGTCATATTGCATGATGACAATTGTAACAACAGTACATAAAAGAGATAACCAATTAGTACTTAAGGAACTAAAATACCCACCCTGAATTTTACTTCAGCAAGTTGATATTCATTTACCTTATAGAATATCAGTGTAATGTGTTTCCTTGTAATCATTCCCAGAATCACTTAAACTGTAAAACACACAATGGCTCCATCAGCCTGAAGATTACAAACACAAAATATAAAGAGTAACTGACACAGTTTTTAAAAAACACTATACCCTTGAAAAATTTGACAGAAATTTTAATCCAAGTCAAAATTGTCACCTAAGTCTATAGAAATTGATTGAATTATAGTACATCTTATGATATAAATCGATACTCTTCCCCATCCCAAACAAAAAAAGCCAAAAAGCATAAACTCATACTGGAAACCCATCATATCTGGAAACCTCCTATTGTTCATGTTGTTTGATGTCTACTATAATGTGGATTTATTGATACTAATAACCTAATCCGTTAGATATCCAGCGTTGGCATTAAACCAATGTCATTGTGATATAAGAATCGGAATAAATATTATGTGCCTCCTTAACATCTAAATCTGGGAGGGCCTCGAATGGCCTAACCTCAAGTTCTCTTCCCCACTCTGCTGTGATGGATAAGGTCTCCTAGTCAAATAACCCTCATCAGGGGAGCCAGGCACAGTGGCTCTGAGCAGCAGGCTTCCGGTCACTGCCAGCCTGCAGAATTACTCAAACAGAGCAGTCACATCCTCCCACAGAAACCAGGGGTCATCCCACTGTCTTGCTCCCATAGCTTGTGTGTTCACTCTTTTCCCAAGGGACCCCCTCCTGTGGACCTGTATCATGCATGCTGTTCTCCCTCAGGCTCCGGGAATATGTAATGGATAAACCTCTGCCAGTCTTATGTGTCCAGTGTCAGGTGTCATCTGTTTGAACATCTCCTAACCCTAGACCTAGAATTCCTTCCTCACTAATGAGGTAGAGAGGAAGTGACCAGACAATGATAAAAACAAGAAACTTAAAACTGTATCATAACACAGACATATAAAATAAAATTATGATTATTACTGATAAAACATTATTCATACAGCTTTTTCTACATGAGGTACTATGATGAGTGTTCTACATACATGCTGTCATTCAATCCTTCTAACAGTTCTATGAGATATTCACATTTTATGGGTAAAGAAAACAAGGTTTACAGAAGTTAAATAATTTAGTCAAGGCTGTACAACTAGTTGGGCGATGAACTAAGATTTAAATTTAAGTATTCTGACACCTTTAACCTAAAAGTCAAAACCTTATAATGTTTATAGCTCTAACCTATACATTCCAGTCCTGTTGAGAGGCCATCTAGTGTATTTTAGGGCAGAGTTTTTCAAACATCTGTAGAACAATGAACACAGTTAAAAGAAAATAATATTTATTGAATCTTATTGTTGACAAGTATTTTAAACATGGGATTTAAATCTGCCCACATAAAAATATAAACTCATAATCAAAAACAAGTTTTAAAATTAATATTAAAAGTAAACTGAAAAACAAACTTGATGCATTGAACTTTTCATGAAGCTAAATTGTCATTGATGGGATTAGTTATAAAAAGATGTTATTAAACCGACTTTGATTTTGAGCTTGATGGGACTTTATTTGACATTATCATCATGGCATTTTTTTTAAACAGTGAATTTGAACCACTAAGCCATAAATTTTGATGGGCCACTACACCCTTAAATAGAGGATACCAAAAATTAAATACTGAAAATAATCATTGCAATAAAATTTCTTATTACGTACTTATTTAAATAATGAATCTGACTGATACGTATAATGTCTGCCGGTCACCACCTCAGGAGTACTGGTCCTTGACTCATGAGAGGTCAAAAACTAGTTAAAAAGTTTAATCAGAATAGTCGTGAAGAGGGCTTCTTGTCAAGATGGCAGGATAGACATTTTGCAGTGTCACTCTCCCACAACTACTAAAAAGCAACAATAGCCAAGCTGGAGTCGCTAGAGCTCAGGGGAAGAGGAAGAGAGACCTATGGAGTGCATGAAGGCGGGAGAAGCCACAATGAGAGAAAGAAAGGACTGCTCAAAACATTTTGAGCTCTGGCCACTTCAAGGCTAGAGCTGGTGCGTGCTCAGAGCAAGAGCTGGCAAAAGCCACAGCTGTGCCCTTTGGATGGAGTTTCTCGGATGCTGCAGGGGACAGGAGGGCCTCGGTAGCCCCCAGGCCAGCAAGACCATTAAGAGGGTTCCTGTGGCCCACATAGGAGTTAGGAGCCAGAACACCTGAAAAAAAGGAGCCACTAGAAGCCAGTGAGTCACTGCAAGGGACCGCTGCATGTCCAGTCCCATGGGAAGTGTTTGGAGCATGGGCTGTAGGGGAGACAGGCCCACTGGGAAAACACTGGGGCACAGCAAGGACAGCTGATCTGCCCCACAATCAGCATAGGACCACTCAGTGGAGACTGGTCAGGAATAGAGAACTACAGCAGGTGCAGTTTGCTGAAAAGATTCAGGCTCAGACCAGAGTTTCTATACAATTCAGGTGTACCAGATATCATGAGTACCAGAAGCACCTATAAAGTCAACTATTAAAACCTGAGCTGCACAAAAAGCCTTCCCCAGGGAATCAGCAGCAAAGCAACAATTTAGCTCAACCACAGAGCTCAAGTACTGGTCCCCACAGGAAGTTCCCCCATTTTAGAAACAAGCAAAGGACAACAAATTAGTTCCAGTGCAGAGTTTAAGTGGCAAATAATCCAACTCTAAACTAAAAGAAAAAAAAATACCCACAGACAAGAGACTAAGTTTGATATTAACTAGTAAAGGTCTCATCACCAAAGAACACCTATAAAACCTAGAAGGACCAGAAGTCCATTGGGCTACCAAGCCAGAGAGAAGGTAGGGCTGAGGGTCTCAGCCATGCCACCTGACACTTGCAACCAGCCAGGCGATGACCACCGAGCTGCCACAGGAAGTGCCCCAGGCTCTCCCGAGCTGGGGAGCTGGGGGGCCTTGGGCCTCAGCCATGCCTCCCCAGACCCATAGCCAGCCTATCAATGACCACCAAGCTGCTGCAGGAAGCGCTCTGTGCTCCCAAGCTGGGGCGGTGGGGGTCAAGGGCTTCAGCCACACCCCTCTGACATCTGCATCCAGCCTAGCAATGACCAAGCCACCACTGGAAGCCCCATGGTCTCCCCAGCAGGAATGAGGGGGGTGCCATGGGTCTCAACCCCACCCCTCCTCCTTCCTCCTACTCCCACCCCATTTCCTTCCCCTTCTCCTTCTACCCCTCTCCCCCAACTGCTCCACAACAACATCACAGAATGTTAAAAAAAAAGTAATATTAATAAATAAACTAAATATGGGCCGACCCTGTGGCTCACTTGGGAGAGTGCAGCACTGGAAGCGCAGCGGCGCTGGGAGCGCCGAGGCCACGGGTTCGGATCCTATATAGGAATGGCCGGTGCGCTCACCGGCTGAGCGCGGTGCGGACGACACCTAGCCAAGGGTTACGATCCCCTTACTGGTCACAAAAATAAATAAACAAACAAACAAACTTTAAAAGTTAAATATATAAATAAATAATGAATCTAAGTCATTATAAATAAATACACAATCTTTGTTCTATGTTTTCTTATGATGTAAATATGGTAAAACACACACACACTATATTGTTGGTTCTTTTGAACATAAAATGCCATGTGCCAGAGATGAATTGATTCTCCTGAAACTTTTCTCTATTTGAAATAATATGAACTATATATATGAGACTGGGAAGAAAGTTGGCCTTCTCTTTAAAAAGCATCATTTGTACATTAACTTCTGCCACTATTCTTTTCTCAATATTATAATTAAATTAGTACATTTCTCCACTACTGCTTTTCATTTTTCTGTCATTTTAAAGACATGGCCACAGTTTATAAATTACTTAAAGCCTTTTTGTATTAAAATGTCATTCAACTTGATTTGTTACTGCAAAGTAATGTTTTTCTTAATAACTGCTAAAAGACTTCAACATGCGTTCAAGTACAGAACTGGAAGAACTTTTGATATTTTGATACTAGAAAATACCATCTTAATAAGAGATAGACATTTTTACCAACATTCCAAAAGTCAAATGACTATAGATGTCACCTGGTGCAATGCGATTTTGGACACAGAATCAGGCACAAAAATTGTGTGGCAGGAGTCATGGGTGAGATTCAGATAACACAGTATCTGCATTTATTAAAATTTTTCATCATCCCAAACAATTTAAAAACTATGCTGGGGGATGCATGGACACTCAGGTTAATTCCTCCTGATAATCCTAGGCAGCAAGTGCTATTATTATCTTCATTTTTATAGGTACTAATAAAATAAAGTATAAACTCCTAATCAACATAATTAATATTAAAATTAAGCTGAAAAACAACACATTTTATTTCAATTTAATAGAAATTATTCTGAAGCTAAATTATCACAGATGAAACAAATTTCTTGACTAACAAAATAGCAAAAAGAACTTTCTCCAGAAAATAGTTCTTCCAGTAAGATAAAATTGTAAACCATCTAAAACAGCTTACACACAAAGACTAAGAGCTACTTCATCAAGACTATTCTGGCAGCTTTCTCATTAAGTTGTGGTTCTAGTCCCTCAATCACTGTGCCCACCAATCTGAAGATCTTATATTAGTGTATTATAAACTTTGCCCAATCCTACCCAGTTCCCTGCCTTGCAAAATCCACTTTGTAAAATCACCTAAGCCAAGCCCTAATATTCAATAAGTTTACTTTCCTAACTTCCCCCTTTTTATATTCTACTAAGACCGTCAAAGTAGTGTTCTTCTGTGTTGCAGTAAGTGTAATAAACTCTATCGACAGGGTTTTTTTCCTGGAGATCTTAATGGGGACTGTTGGCATAATTTTACAGAAAAGAAAACAGACACAAAAAGATTACACATAGTAAAAAGCAGAGTTAAAAAAAACAACCTGTCAGCTCTTAAATAATTCTACTTTGTCTCTCTTAAAAAAATGGGAATAATGTTAAAGCACCTAAGGTATGAGTCCATACACAAATACTAGGTACTATGTTATTTAGGTGATTATAAAACTTGTCATCTCAACTAGGACACTTTAAGAGTGAAGAGAATTATTAACAATAATTAGATTAAGACAGAACCATATACCAGGACTGAACCTGACAAACTAAAATATGTAGTTATCATAAAAGCTCTCTCACATTTTTGAGCCTAAAGAGAGAATGATAAAATCTCTAGCCATAAAACAAATAAGGCAGAAATGCAGAAAGAGAAATGAAAAATAGAAGGCATGGAAAATATTCTAATATATCACAAATAGTCACTTTTCAATTTGTCCAAAGGTCAAAACCTTTTTGTAAAAATGCATGCACGGCCTTTGCTACAATTTTTGGATTGAACTACTATTATATATGAAATATTAATAACATCCTAAAAGACTTAAATCACTTTTAAAGAATCATTCTGTGTTCACTTGGTAATGAACAAACCTAAAATGCAGTTCTTTTGGAATTGCATATTTTCCTAGGCAAAACATTAGAGATTTTTAATAGTACTTCATTTCTACTAAGTTAAATTTAACATTTACAACCATGGAAAAAATGCTGAGAAAACAAAACATTTCCCCCAGACAGTTGAAAATGTAAGAGCCTGACTGGTTACTACTTCATGAAATAAAACAAAAAAGATATGTTATAATTTTGGAGAATTTAAGGAGTCACATAAATAATACTTGCTTCTTCTTTTCCTAGCTCTGAAAACAATTGAGAGATAGACTCAAGTTTCATTCAGAATTTTACCTTTATTTTTAATTAAGCACATAGGAGAGGGTTGGCCGGCTAGCTCAGTTGGTTAGAACATGGTGCTGATAAAGCCAAGGTCCAGGATTCCATCCTGGTACTGGCCAGCTGCCAAAACAAAAAAACAAACATCAAACACATAAAAAAAAAAACATGGTTTTGACCTGCAATTTTGCCAGATGTCTTAATATTTTACCCTGAATAAGACAGACATATCTTCAAGCAAATGTAGCACTGGGCTGTTTGGGGCTTACCCCCAAGTCTGGCAGAAAGAGACCTAAATTCAAGCACTCATCAGTGGTCAGGCTGAAGAGTATAAGTGGCAGAGCGAGAGAAAGAGTGAAGTTGCTCAGTTCCTTCTTCCAAACTTACCAAGTAAATTATTCTTCCTAGGAGTGAATGAAGAGTGGAGAACAAAATTGAAACATTAAGCTCCATGAAGGCCCTTCATATGGAAGCAAAAAGCCGAGGATATGGAGGTGCCCCCTCATAGAGAGATGTGTGTTTTGTAATTCCTTTTAAGTTGTTGGGGAAATTCTTACAAAATGCCAACTTATGTTAAAATCAAAGGAGTTTTAATTTTTAATTTTCAGTCAAAATTGGGTAAACCATTTTTAAAAGGAAAGAAATGTTTTTATGCTCGTGTATATGTTTTTGTGCTTCCAGGAATCTATTGACAGGAGGTAAATGCAATAACTTTCATTGAAACCCTTATATGCTATGAACGTGAGAAAATGGCCATGTGATTAGAAAAATAATTAAACGTGAGAAAAGATAGAAAGCATAAAAATTAAATGTGAGAACAGCTGGAAACTATAGACCATATATTCAAAACCGTCTCAATGGAATGGAGAAGAGAAACAATAGGATCAAATAAAAATTCCCAAAGATAGAAAATATTTGGCTAGGCCTTACAATTACAGACATTTCAGTAAAGAGTAGAATAGGCTCCATTTGAGAGCAATGACTACCATATTTATGTTGATGTTATGCATAACCCTATAGTAATATTAGTGGGCAAGATTGTTGATAATCCTTTTTATATTTTTCTCACAAATGGTGGTCCGATTTCCATTTCTGGTCTTACAAAGTCTGTTCATGTGACTGTTGAAGGAATAGCCCTTGAAAACACTGAAGGATATTTTCCTAAGTCCTACAGCTAGTAATTAATGGCCATCATAATGCCCTAAGTAGAGTATAATTTGACAAAATTGGTTCTGTGACTTACCACAGCAAGTAGCTTAAAGTTAAGTGTGACTTTAAGAATAACTTCCTAACTGAAAAAAGTTTTGAATATTCACATTAACTGAAAAAAGTTTTGAATATTCACATTTCTATCAAAATTTAGTAAGTAAAATATATTTAAAATCACCCTTGCTTGTAATCACAATTAAATTGGGATAAGCTATCTAAATTAATCAAAATATGACATTTTATGTAATCTTCATCTCAGCTGTCATCTTAGCATCTAGATAACAAAATTTATTGAGCACTATCAGGGAAAAATATTTTGTTAAAATTTGTTTTTGAAATCCAGACATTTTTTTGCTCCATTGAAAAAACTTGCTTCTCAATTCTTATAGTTATTTTGACAAAAATTTCTATTATATTATAATTATCCATTTCAAAAGTATTTCAGCATATCAGCTGCTCTCAAATTTTAATTTTTAGCATGTACAACTGAACTGTAACAGTACCATGTTGTCGTTTTTCAAAATTACTTCCACCATATTTATTTCTAAAAATGTAACTATGGAATAACATTAGAACAGTTCCCTATGAAAAAAAGATAAATATTAAATTTTATGTTAGAGTTGAAAACCAGTTTTCTACTTCTTAGATTAGCTTCTTTTTTTTTTTTTGAGCTTTTTATTTTTTAATGCAAATCATGTGATTCTTTTTGTTTATCAACACACCAAAGGAAGTTTATGTGAGGAAATCAGTATTGAACAGTATGTACTTTATAAATGTCAGCAGCATATATTTTTCTCCCACTCCCACTGCCAGTATCACCAAAGATTTTTTTTTTTTATTTTTTTAAATTTTTTTATTATATATATATTTTTTTATTTTATTTTGTCGATATACATTGTAGCTGATTATTGCTCCCCATCACCAAGACCTCCCTCCCTTCTCCCTCCCCGCTCCCCCCCAACAATGTCCTTTCTGTTTGCTTGTCATATCAACTTCAAATAATTGTGGTTGTTATATCTTCTTCCCCCCCCCCCCCGGTTTTGTGTGTGTGTGTGTGTGTGTGTGTGTGAATTTATGTATTAATTTTTAGCTCCCACCAATAAGTGAGAACATGTGGTATTTCTCTTTCTGTGCCTGACTTGTTTCACTTAATATAATTCTCTCAAGGTCCATCCATGTTGTTGCAAATGGCAGTATTTCATTCGTTTTTATAGCTGAGTAGTATTCCATTGTGTAGATGTACCACATTTTCCGTATCCACTCATCTGATGATGGGCATTTGGGCTGGTTCCAACTCTTGGCTATTGTAAAGAGTGCTGCGATAAACATTGGGGAACAGGTATACCTTCGACTTGATGATTTCCATTCCTCTGGGTATATTCCCAACAGTGGGATAGCTGGGTCGTATGGTAGATCTATCTGCAATTGTTTGAGGAACCGCCATACCATTTTCCATAGAGGCTGCACCATTTTGCAGTCCCACCAACAATGTATGAGAGTTCCTTTTTCTCCACAGCCTCGCCAGCATTTATCGTTCATAGTCTTTTGGATTTTAGCCATCCTAACTGGGGTTAGATGGTATCTCAATGTGGTTTTGATTTGCATTTCCCGGATGCTGAGTGATGTTGAGCATTTTTTCATATGTCTGTTGGCCATTTGTATATCTTCCTTAGAGAAATGCCTACTTAGCTCTTTTGCCCATTTTTTAATTGGGTTGCTTGTTTTCTTCTTGTACAGTTGTTTGAGTTCCTTATATATTCTGGATATTAATCCTTTGTCAGATGTATATTTTGCAAATATTTTCTCCCACTCTGTTGGTTGTCTTTTAACTCTTTTAATTGTTTCTTTTGCTGTGCAGAAGCTTTTTAGTTTGATATAATTCCATTTGTTCATTTTTCCTTTGGTTGCCCGTGCTTTTGGTGTCGTATTCATGAAGTCTGTGCCCAGTCCTATTTCCTGAAGTGTTTCTCCTATATTTTCTTTAAGAAGTTTTATTGGTTCAGGGTGTATATTTAAATCCTTAATCCATTTTGAGTTGATTTTAGTATACGGTGAGAGGTATGGATCTAGTTTCATTCTCCTGCATATGGATATCCAGTTATCCCAGCACCATTTGCTGAAGAGGCAGTCCCTTCCCCAGTGAATAGGCTTGGTGCCTTTGTCAAAGATCAGATGGCAGTAAGTGTGTGGGTTGATTTCTGGATTCTCTATTCTATTCCATTGGTCAGTGTGTCTGTTTTTATGCCAGTACCATACTGTTCTGGTTATTATAGCTTTGTAGTATAGCTTAAAGTCAGGTAGTGTTATGCCTCCAGCTTTATTTTTTTTGCTGAGCATTGCTTTGGCTATGCGTGGTCTTTTATTGTTCCATATAAATGTCTGAATAGTTTTTTCCATTTCTGAGAAAAATGTCTTTAGAATTTTGATGGGGCTTGCATTGAATTTGTATATCACTTTGGGTAGTATGGACATTTTCACTATGTTGATTCTTCCAATCCAAGAGCATGGAATATCTTTCCATCTTCTTGTATCCTCTCTAATTTCTCTCAGCAGTGGTTTGTAGTTCTCATTATAGAGATTTTTCACCTCCTTGGTTAACTCAGTTCCTAAGTATTTTATTTTTTTGGTGGCTATTGTAAATGGGCAGACTTACTTGATTTCTCCTTCTGCATGTTCACTATTGGAGAAAAGAAATGCTACTGATTTTTGAGTGTTGATTTTGTATCCTGCTACTGTCTGAAATCATTTATCAATTCCAGCAGTTTTTTTGTAGAGGTATTAGGCTGTTCGATATATAGGATAATGTCATCTGCAGGGACAGTTTGACTTCATCTTTTCCAATCTGGACGCCCTTTATTTCCTTCTCTTCTCTGATTGCTCTGGCTAGTACTTCCAACACTATGTTGAATAGGAGTGGTGAGAGTGGGCATCCTTGTCTAGTTCCTGTTCTTAAAGGAAAAGCTTTCAGCTTTTCCCCATTCAGGATGATATTGGCAGTGGGTTTGGCATATATGGCTTTAATTATGTTGAGATACTTTCCCTCTATACCTAACTTATAAAGGGTCTTTCTCATGAATGAGTGCTGAACTTTATCAAATGCTTTTTCAGCATCTATAGAGATGATCATATGGTCCTTGGTTTGAGTTTATTAATATGGTGTATCACATTTATTGATTTGCGTATGTTGAACCAACCATGCATCCCTGGGATGAATCCCACTTGATCGTGATGAATAATTTTTCGTATGTGTTGCTGTATTCTGTTTGCTAGTATTTTAGTGAGGATTTTTGCATCTATATTCATCAAGGATATCGGCCTTTAATTTTCTCTTTTGGTTATATCTTTACCTGGTTTTGGTATCAGGATGATGTTTGCTTCATAGAATGAGTTTGGGAGATTTGCGTCCGTTTCAATCTTTTGGAATAGTTTGTAAAGAATCGGTGTCAATTCCTCTTTGAATGTTTGGTAAAATTCTGCTGTGAATCCATCTGGTCCTGGGCTTTTCTTTGTTGGGAGCCTTCTGATAACAGCTTCAATCTCCTTTATTGTTATTGGTCTGCTCAAATATTCTACGTCTTCACGGTTCAGTTTTGGGAGCTTGTGTGTGTCCAGAAATTTATCCATTTCCTCCAGATTTTCAAATTTGTTGGTGTATAGTTGTTTATAGTAGTCTCGAATGATTCCTTGTATTTCAGATGAATCAGTTGTAATATCACCTTTTTCATTTCTAATTTTGGTTATTTGAGTCTTCTCTCTTCTTTTTTTTGTTAGCCATGCTAATGGTTTGTCTATTTTATTTATCTTTTCAAAAAACCAACTTTTTGATTCATTGATCTTTTGGATTGTTTTTGGGGTTTCAATTTCATTCAGTTCTGCTCTGATCTTAATGATTTCTTTCCGTCTGCTAACTTTAGGTTTGGATTGTTCTTGTTTTTCTAGTTCTTTAAGGTGAAGTGTTAGGTTGTTCACTTGCCATCTTTCCATTCTTCTGAAGTGAGCGTTTAATGCAATAAATTTTCCCCTAAATACTGCTTTTGCAGTATCCCACAGGTTTTGGTATGATGTATCATCGTTTTCATTAGTTTCAATAAATTTTTTGATTTCCTGCTTGATTTCTTCTTGGACCCATATGTCATTAAGTAGAATGCTGTTTAATTTCCATGTGTTTGTATAGTTTCCAGAGTTTCGTTTGTTATTAATTTCTAGTTTTAATCCATTGTGGTCTGAGAAGATACATGGGATAATTCCAATTTTTTTGAATTTATTGAGACTTGATTTGTGACCTAATATGTGATCTATCCTGGAGAATGATCCATGTGCTGATGAGAAAAATGAATATTCTGAGGTTGTTGGGTGGAATGTTCTGTAGATCTCTGCCAATTCCAATTGGTCTAGAGTCTTGTTTAGATCTTGTGTTTCTCTACTGATTCTTTGCCTAGATGATCTGTCTAATATTGACAGTGGGGTGTTCAGGTCCCCTGCTATTATGGTATTAGTGTCTATTTCCTTCTTTAGGTCTAATAGAGTTTGTTTTATAAATCTGGCTGCTCCAACATTGGGTGCGTACATATTTATGATTGTTATGTCTTCTTGATGGATCAGTCCTTTTATCATTAAGTAGTGTCCCTCATTGTCTCTTTTTATGGTTTTTAGTTTAAAGTCTATTTTGTCAGATATAAGAATAGCCACTCCAGCTCGTTTTTCTTTTCTGTTTGCATGGTAAATCTTTTTCCATCCTTTCACTCTTAGTCTGTGTGAATCTTTATGGGTGAGGTGGGTCTCTTGTAGGCAGCATATAGTTGGGTCCTGCTTTTTGATCCAGTCAGCCAGTCTGTGTCTTTTAATTGGGGAATTTAAGCCTTTTACATTAAGAGTTGTTATTGAAAGGTGTTGATTTATTCCTAGCATTTTATTGGTTGTTTGGTTGTCTTAGGTGTCTTTTGTTCCTTGCTTTCTGATTTACTGTTTGGTTTCTTTGTTTGTTGGTTCCTTAGGTTGTAGATAGTGTTTTTGTTAGCTTGTTTTCTCTTCATGAATGCCATTTTTATTGTACTAGCGGGTTTAGATTTTTCTTAGGTTTTTATGGCAGTGGTAGTTATTTTTCAGGAACCAAACCCAGTACTCCCTTGAGGATTTCTTGTAAGGGTGGTCTTGTGGTAGTGAACTCCCGCAGTTTTTGTTTGTCTGAGAAATATACTATTTGCCCCTCATTTCGGAAGGATAGCCTTGCAGGGTAGGGTATTCTTGGCTGGCAATCTTTGTCTTTTAGTATTTTGAAAATATCATCCCATTCCTTTCTAGCTTTTAGGGTTTGTGATGAAAAGTCTGATGTTAATCTGATTGGGGCTCCCTTATAAGTGATTTGACGCTTCTGTCTTGCAGCTTTTAAGATTCTCTCTTTGTCTCTGAGTTTTGCCAATTTGACTATGACATGTCTTGGGGAAGGCCTTTTTGGGTTGAATACGTTTGGAGATCGTTGAGCTTCCTGGATCTGAAGATCTATGATTTTTCCTATACCTGGGAAGTTTTCTGCCACTATTTTGTTGAATATGTTTTCAATGGAATCTCCATTTTCCTCCCCTTCTGGAATACCCATGACTCGGATATTTGAGCGCTTGAGGTTGTCTGATATCTCTCTCAGATTTTCTTCCATGTCCTTGATTCTTTTTTCTTTCTTTTTGTCTGCTTGTGTTATTTCAAACAGCCCATCTTCAAGTTCAGAGGTTCTCTCTTCAACTTCGACAAGCCTGCTGGTTAAACTCTCCGTTGTGTTTTTTATTTCGCTGAATAACTTCTTCAGTTCAGCAAGTTCTGCTACATTTTTTTTCAGGACATTGATTTCCTTGTACATTTCCTCTTTCAGATCCTGTATACTTTTCCTCATTTCATCATGATGTCTAGCTGAGTTTTCTTGTATCTCATTCAGTTTCCTTAGAATTATCACTCGAAATTCCTTGTCAGTCATTTCAAGGGCTTCTTGTTCTATAGGATCTAGAGTTTGAGATTTATTAACTTTCGGTGGTGTACTTTCTTGATTTTTTGTATTTCTGGTATCTTTTTTTTGGTGTTTATTCATTGTGGCCGGGGGTTTCACAGACCACTGGTTTGAGACTAATGACTAACTAGGATGTTGCTGTGGTTGCCAATTTGGTATGGCTCCCTCCATGACTGCTCAGTTGGCCTCTAGTGCCTTGTGTGTGTGGTTGCCTTGGGTCTTGGGCTTCTCCGGGCAGCCACCTTTCTGGTCAGCTTGGACTCTGCTGGGCTGGTGGATCACGTACCACAGGGTGTGTGATCTCTGTTGAGCTTTCACTTCCTGTGCAGGACTTCTCCCCGTTCCGTGTGCTCTGGCCCAGGCTGTTAGATTGTGCAGTGGCGACCCCACCGTGTGTGTGGTTTCTGTCGAGTCTCCGCCTCCCTGGCCGCTCGTCTCTCCCCTCTGTTCGCACTGTGCTGGGCTGGGGCGTGTCTTCTGCACCCCTCGTCTATCAGCTGGGCCTTCAAGACCCTGCTCGGCACCACCTCGCCCAGGAAGTCTTCCAGGTTTCTGCTAGGCACAGACGACCGGTTGCTCTGGGTGCCTTTGTAGCACTGTGTAGATCTTTCTCGGGTCTTGTTCACCTTTGTATCCCCCCGGTATAAACCGAGCCTAGCGCCCGCCTGCAGCCTGCTCTCCGGCAGGTTCAAGCGGACCTGGGGACTCTCCTACCACACTATTCCCAACCAGAAATTCGTTAGGCTTTTTTCCAAACTGGTGGCCGCAGAGATGGTATCTGCCTCCCAGTAACAGGAAGCTTACCGGGGGCCGGAGTCCAGGGTGTGGTGGAGTGACAGTCGGCCCGCCCGTACTTCCTTGCCCTCCCGACACTGGCCGGGACGCCCACCACCACCAGCCCCACCAGAGAACTGGGGAGGGAGTGGGAGAGGAGGCCGGTCTGCAGGCTCCGGAAAGCCCTGCGCCAGGCCAAGCAAGTGGGAGGGCTCAGTGATGGCCGAGCAGGGCGGAGCTGCCCGCACCTGGGAAAATGGAGGCAGCACCAGGGCGGTGAGTGGCCTGGTGGTGCAGGCGGGAGCCAGGTGGGCAACCGCCCCCCGAACAGAGCTGGACCAGGGGGTCACTCACAGTGCTGTGCCAGGTCGGGTGCTCGCTCTCTGTCTCTGGTTTGTCGCCTTCCGTGTTCTCGGCTGCTGCCGCCTCGGGCGGTTCAGTCGCGGAGCGGCTCGGGCACTCCCAGGAATCTTCTTTAATGCAGGCCTGAAACCTCAAATCCTGAATAGGGCAGCTGGCCGCCTTCAGCGCGGCCCCGGCCTCCGGGATCCTGGCTGCATCCACAGCAGCCCTGGCGCTGTGTTCCCTGTTTCGAGACTCGCTTTTGCAGCTAAGAAACAGTTCTTTTCCTGCTCCACACTTCAAAGCTGTTGCCTGTAAATGAGGCAGCCTCTCCTGCCGGGGGCAAAGTGGCGGTCACCCCCCACGACCGGCCAGCAGCAGCAGTCCTCCCTTAAGAGATGGCAAGAGGAAGGTCCACAAGTTTCCCGGCTGCCTGAGGCCCTGTGGCCGCCTTTTCCACCTCAGCTACTCCGCGCTCCAGCCGCCACAGCCACCGCCATCTTGAAACCAGATTAGCTTCTTTTTTATATCAGTACTGCTTCCTTATTCAGGGAATGATGTTATTTTGTCATTATAGATTTTTTTTTAAGTTTATTTATTTACTAATACTATTATTTTTTACATTCTAAAATGTTGCAGAGCAGTTTGGGGGGAAGGGGAACATGGAAGGAAATAGAGTGGGGCAAAGGAGGGGGTCGTGGTTGAGGCCCATGGCACCCCCCTCTTTCCTGCAGGGGAGACCAGGGGGCTTCCAGCTGTGGCTTGGTCATTGTGGGCTGGATGCAGGTGCCAGGGGGGTGTGGCTGAAGCCCTTGGCTCCCCACTGCCCCAGCTCGGGGCAAAGGTGCTTCCTGCCGTGTCTCTGTGCTCGTCACTGGGCTGGTTGCAGGTGTTGGGGGGCATGGCTGAATGTGTATAGATCTGATTATATAATTCAACTAGCTTTATCTTCTTTCCTCTTGGGTTATTAGTTATACTCACCTAGGTCTATAGGTATATAAATAGAGAGATATGATTTGCTTCCCAATTAGAACACAAACTTTATAAGAAACCTGACTCCTTTGCCAAGAATATCCGCTTTAAGGACAGAAGAAAGCAATAAGAGGAATTATATACTTCATAAACTTTCAAGATAGAAATAAACACTTATAAGACCAGGACTTTTTTTGCCATACATCCCTCATTAAGTTATTTGACCTGATAGTAAGGTGACTAACAAATATTTGTTCATCAATTTCTTTATTCAAAATGACATCAATACTTCAATGTATAAATTTCTTAAGAACTAAGGCATTCTGATTTGGCATTCTTCTGCCATAAATAAAGCATTATATGTGCCTAAAGCAAATGGCTCAAGTGGATCACCTACTGGTCTTACCATCTGAAAATTTCTGTTTCATTTGTCAGTACAGAATCTGTTTCATCCTTTTGACCTTGGGACAATAAATAATTCATCACCTCTAATCTCAATTAAGAAATCTTAAAAGATTCTCAAGTTGTTGTTGGACTCAATAAGCTATAAAAGAATTAATATAGATATTTACCTTAAGGTGTTTCTCTTCTTTACAACAAAATTTCTTGTCAAAAATACATGTTAGAATACACTGTTTTAAGTTCAGCTTTTAACAGATAAAGTATCTACTTGCTATGTTAGGTCCCAAGTTATACACTGTAAAAGTACATGGGTCAATAAATTTTGCAGTTTTCTCTGGGCAAAATAGTCACCATAATCCCAGCCTTTCAAATGGATATTATTGTTCATTAAGCTAGAAAACAAAATGGTCAAATTTCTTCCCTTCTTAAATAATGAAATCACAATTCAAAGACCTTTTGGTTCTAATGATCTTTCACTAACAATTACCATCTTTTCTTAAGAAAAATAAATTATATCCTGAAGGAAGATTAAATGCTCCCTAGCTCTTCTGAATATTCATGTTTGGTTAAGAGAAATAGAAAAAATAAAATTAGTGCCTAGATTTTAATAGGAACAATTCATTCAGTCCATGTGGGTAGGTTAGAAAGGATTGTGAAAACTTTTTTCCACTTGCTCTTAATTCTCAAGAGAAAATTGAAACAACAAATTTTACAAGAGGGAGGTAACTACACCAAATGCTGTATTTCATACATTTCGTAGATGTAATATGGAACAGTGTGGATACAATGGGTCTCTAATGCCAGACTTCCTGAGTTTGGATACCAACTCCGCCTGTCTTTAACATAGATACATTGGCTAGTTTACTAACCCTACCTGTGTTTTAATTTTTTCCTATATAAAATAGGAATAATAATAAAACCTACCTCACAGGTTTGTTCAGAGGAGATAGTCCATGTAAAGCACTTGGAATAGTACTTGGTACATAGTCAACACTCAATAAGCATTAGCTAAGTATAAATTGACTATAAATTAAAGTTTGTATATCTTTTTTTTTTAAATGGTGATTTTTCTCACTAACAAAGCCAGAAAGGGGAGTAATTTTTAAATTTCAAACACAAATTCCCTCTCAATTTATAAATACAGGTACTAAAGGTGGACTTCAATGTGAGGTTAAATAAAGAGAAGGGTAAAATAGCAAACCATTTTATGAAAAAAATAAATGAACTCACTGGGAAACATTCCTGATGCTGCCTAATTGCCTTGCCTTTTATATCCTGCTTGTCAAACCAGCCAGTGACCTGAATTAAGTCCAGCTGTTCATATCCCATCACCTTATGAAGTCTTTCAGCAACCTGAGATCTAATTCAGGTCTAATGCCAGTCCTCACTGTTTGCTCCTTGAGTAAATATGTCCAGGAAAGTTTTTTGCCCACAGACAAGCTTCCTCACCAATCTTAGTCCCTTGGCTAAACAGGAAAATAACTTTGCAGTGATCGACGTAAACTTCTCTTATAACATCTCTCACAACACCAAGTACAGAGATGTCAACCTCACTTTCATTATAAAAAGAACTCTGTAATGTAATAGATTAAAGTGTTGTTTAAGAGCGTATTCAACTAGTGACATTGATTAATCTAAGATTAAAAATTATATTTTGGCAGCTTATTTTATCTGCTTTAAATGAGCTATTACTTTAATCACAGGCATTTGTAAAACAGTTTGATTTTTCTTAATTAACATGTGCTAAATTTACTTGTGATAGGCGCACTCTTTGCTGAAAGCAAAACAGATATACTGTAGAATTATTAATTTCCAGTTAGCACCATACAAAGTTATTAATTGAGGTGGAATGTTTTTGCCAGTGTTGTTTATTTATTTATTTTTTCAAATGAAAAGATGTGGGATTGTGACTGTCAGGCCCATCCAACGAATGTAGCAATTTTTCAATGCCTGTCAACTTGAAGATAATGCTTCACCCCAGTGTTTTCTTTCACAGAACTCCAGAGGAAATTTAGCAAGATTAGGAGAGACACAATGGAACAATACAAAAGTTACTTGTTTTTTTTTTTTTTTTTTTTCCATTTCCTTTTACACATTCTGGACACAATAGTGACATCTTCTGGTTGGCTGGAATATTGATGTTTGGACCAATACTTTAAAATCATGTCCAACTTCTCCTCTGGTCACTCATCAAAACAGGCTTCTGTTTGCCTAAAGATATTACATGAACTATTCCTGAATCAATGGCACATTATCTTTGAATATATGCTATTAAAATCCCAATTTAAGTTCTTTAAAGTATAAAACATAATAGAAGAGCAGATAGTTATTTTTTAAAACCAAATTCAAGACACACATTGATAAAATTAACTGACCTTAAAAATTCACTTGACACAATTAAAAAGCCTGGTTTTATGTACCTGCTATGGAAATTTCACTTTCTAGGAAGTTCAGTGACATTAGAAGAAAATAATTAAAAAGCAGAAAAGTTCAACAAGATATTTTTGGGTTATTTCTAGTAAGAGATGAGAGAGGTTTAGGGAGTCTGGGAGAAGAAAGGAACTAATGCTAATAGCACTCCTTTCATCTTGGACTTTTTGTGTTAAGGGTTGGTCTATTCTTGTACAGAGCATATTAGTCCTCCGAGGATGCCCTAAGAGCTCTGTCCTTAGTACTAAACTCTCACTTTCCCTATGCAATCCTCTCCTAGTGCAGTCAACCAACTAAGAGCAGCACTAGGTCTAGACTGGTTCCAGTGATTGCAAACTCAGGAACTCAGAATCCCAATTCTTTCCATGAAGATTGAGCCAGGCATTGAGCATCTAAATATAAAATATTTATATTATGACTCCTGTCCACGGACAATGGAAGGCTGAGTTTGGTAATTTCAAGGTGATTTTCTTATACCTCTCTCACTAGAAAAGATGAAAAGTATGACATATCCATCAAAAACCAATTAAATATATTGGGCTGGCTGGTTAGCTCAGTTGGTTAGAGCACAGCCTTGTATCGCTGAGGTCAAGGGTTTGGATCCCCCTACCAACCAGCCTCTTCCCCCCTCCAAAATAATGTTGACATGTTAAAAAAAATAAACTATTAAATATAATCAACACAAGAAAAAAATTTTTTTAATACTTTAATTGAGTGTCCCCCCAAATTTGACTCCCACTGTGACAGTGTTAAGAAGCTGGGAAATCCTATTGTGGTAATTGAAAGACGGGGCCTTAAAGAGGTGATTAGATTGTAGGGCCATGCCACAAAGAATGGATTAATAATTGCAGTCAGAGGCATGGTTCTGAGGGCTTTAAAAGTAGAACACATAAGAGCCTCTGTCTTGCTACTCTACCATTTTCTGCCATGTGAGACTCCTGCATTGCTGTAAAGCCACCATAAAAGAAGACCCTCACCAGATGTGTTCCCTAGACTTGGGACTTCCCAGCCTCTGCAACTGTAAGCAATAAATTTCATTTTCTTATAAATTACCCAATTCCAGGTATTTCATTATAAGCAACAAAAACAGACTAACAAATCGACACATTGTAATTGTTCATATTTACAGGATACAGTCCAATGTTTTGATACATATATGTTGTATAATAATCCAATCAAGGTAGTTAGTGTATCCATTGCCTCACGCATTTATCATTTCTTTGTGGCAAGAACATTCAAAAGTCTCTTCCCTAGCTATCGTGTAAATACAAAACTTCACTGTTATCCATAGTCATCCTACAGCACATGAAAATTCTAACCAAAGACTAAAGCAAACTTAATTTCACGTCAGCAATTATTTGTAAAAATAGAGGACTATAAAATTAAGAGAAATTGAATTAACATTATGCCATCAGTCATGAATGCAATGAAACAATGAGCATTATAAGTTCCAGTCACACATTTAATCATATGAAGAAAAGATATGTAGATCAGGATAAATTTAAGTGGTTTAAACAACAATAAATCAGAGAAGCTTATTATTAGAATTACACTAATTATATTCATCCTATCATCTGGATCAGCTAGTATCTCTCTTGGTAATGAGAGCTCTTCACAGTCTTGTTACTGTAAGTCTAAATAGATATTCATAAGGAACAGATCATGAGCATTTTTAATGCCAGAAAGTACATTTTAAAATATAGGTCATATTCCTCTTTGCGCTTAGAAATTAAGGCATTTATATCAACTAGCAGTATGACACAGGGAAAAACTAATATTTTTGAACCTCAAGTTTTTCTTTTGTCAAATGGATCTTATAACAGTATTTGTATATATTAAATAAAATTATGTAAATGAATCCAAAAAGAAAAAAAGAAATTAAGGTATTTATGTTTCCTAAAATTGTAAATCAAATTTGACCAAAGAAGCAAACTGTAAATAACATGTAATTATCTTTAAACTAATGCATAAAATGTATTATTAATAAGAACTTATTATTAGAGTCAGAATAATAAGCTGAATATATTTTTGAATTAATAAAAAATTTTATACTCTCAAAAGTGATAGAGATAATTGATTTGCCTTCTTACCTAATCTATAAAAGCTATGCTAGTTGTTTCTTGTATTGTTATTGATTTATTAGTCAGATTTCCAGTATTATTTTTTAAATGTTTTCTACATAATGAAATAAATAAGCCTCATAAAATAGATGAGCCTACTATCGTCATTTATCAAAAAGAACATTTTAAATGTCCTTCAAGTATACAATAGTACAGTAAGCAAACTGGAAAGGTATGGGTCATTATCTAGTTGACAAAAAAAATCTCATTGTGTTCTACATAATAAATGCAGAAAATACAAAATAAGTTTTGCCTTTAGGTACAGTGTATGCAGTCTATTAGCAATTTTATTCTAAAAATTAAGTAAATAAAATGTTAATATTGACTTAGGTGTATAATTCATGAGTTGGAATTGATCAATGAAAGCTACAGCATTGAATTCATCTGTACCATTATCTATGTAGACAATTACATCAACCAAAATAACTTTTAAATAATCTAATGTCAAGAAAACAAAAATGATCAATTTACATGATATCAGGTATGCCATTATAAGATAGCTTCTATACACTATATGTATGGAATAGCTATTTTCTGTCAAAAGATTAAGTTTATCTTTAAAATAAAAATAAATGATAATTTTTAAAGGCATTCATCCTTTCCAAATTATTTACAAAGTTTAATGCAATTCCAACCAAAACCACAATAGAATTTCACTTTTTTAACTTTAAGTTTGGGTGATCTCTAGTTTTTAAATTAATGTTTACTGAAGCACAACATATATACAGAAAGTGACAGATTGTAAGTATATAATTGATTTAGCTACTCCTCACTATTCTAATAATTTTATAACTTCTCAGTGCTTTTTTAAAGCAAGGATGATTTAGTAGATCATCCTTGAGCTTGGTGAGCTTGAATTCTAAATGGAATTGATTTGGGGGATTTATTGAACCTTTCTTTGTGACTTAGTTTATTATCAATTTTTATAACTATAGCATGTGTGCTTGGAAAGAATATTTCTCTCTCTCCTTGCTGGGTATAAATTTACATGTAAGCAAAAGCATACTACTTGTATTATTCAAATATTTTTGCTACTTTCTCAGCACCGCACTCTCCCGAGTGAGCCACAGGCCGGCCCTGCTACTTTCTTACTATTAAATTCTGAAAGTGATATGCTAACATCTTTACCTACATTTGTTGTTTATTATTTCTGTAGTTAGGCCGGTTTTTGCTTTATTTATCTTAAATTTATATTGTTGGCTGCAAATATATTCACAGCTATATAATATCTCTTTGTATATATGTGATGCTTTTGCTATGAATTCTATTTTGCCTGAAATTAAACTTACAACATCTTTTTTATTTTCATCTTTTTTATTTTCATTTAGATTTGCCGGGTTATTTTAGTTTCAAATTTTGTTTATGATTTTGCAGTAGTCACCATATCTCTGGGAACTTTTTAAAACTCGACGTGAGATTTTCTTCTTGTGAACTCCAGAATGATATAAGGAACTGGAGCAAACCAATGGAAAATCCCTATAAAGTGTTTTACATTTTGTGTGCTTTCCTATGGATTAGTCACATCTAACATAGAAATTTAATTTTCCCCCCTGTATTAGTCTATTTCTGTTGCTTATTACAAAATGCCTGAAACTGGGTGATTTATAAAGAAAACTGAAATTTATTGCTTACAGTTTCTGAGGCTGGGAAGTCCAAAGTCCATCTGGTGGTGGTGACAGTGACCCAGGGGTCTCACATTGTAAGATGGTGGAAGCAAAGAGAGACAGACTCTCCCCTTCTTTTAAAGTGCTCAGAACCACGTCACCATTTCCAATCCATTCACTACTGCATGGTCCCACAATCCAATCACCTCTTCAAGGCTTCACCCTTCAACCACCATAATAAGATTTCCCACCCTCTCAGCAGTCCCAGTGGAAGCCAAGCCTCCAGTACATGAAAGTTGGGGGACACAATTCAAGCTTCAATGAGTCTTCAGGGGACATAATTCAATCCACTACAGTGTAATTAAAGAACATTATGATGTAGGAGGGTGTAGTGGATTGAATTATGTCCCCCCAAGACTCATTGAATGGATTGGAAATGGTGGTCAGGGACGTGGTTCTGAGCGCTTTAAAAGAAGTGGAGAATCTCTCTCTCTCTCTCTCTGCTCTCTTTGTTTCCACCATCCTACAATGTGAGACCCTTGGGTCACTGTCACCACCACCAGATGGACTTTGGACTTCCCAGCCTCAGAAACTGTAAGCAATAAATTGTGTTTTTCTTTATAAATCACCCAGCTTCAGGTATTTGGTTATAAGCAAAAGAAACAAACTAATACCTACACCAACCCTTCTGGACTACTGTTGGAAATAAAGAGATAGCATAGTAAAAGGGTATAGAGTAGCATGGTGCTGGAATATATTTTTCAAGAATATATTTTTAGTAACCAGCACAAACTAAAAGGTGGTTTCATAAGTGATAATGGCTGTAGGAAAGAATATGTTACCATGAGAAAAACTAAAAGTGGACAACTTAAGAAGGGCAAAATAAAAAACAAAAATAGAAACTCCAACAGTCTGGTTGATATCAGTAGGATATAACTCTTAAGAGAGAAAAAAAGGCTTCCAGTTAAGATGGCAGAATAGACGGTGCCCAGCATCACTCTCTCCCACAAATCAACCAATTTAAGACTATAAAAAAGCAACAACAGCCAAACGGGGGACACCAGAACTCAGGGAAAGAGGAGGAGAGACCTATGGAGTTCATGAAGGCGGGAGAAACCATGATGAGAGAAAGAAAAAACTGCTCAGAGAGTTTCAGGCCATGGCTGCTTTAAGGCTGCCACTACAGAGCACATGGAGCAGGAGCTGGCAGAAGCGGCAGCTGTGCCCTTCAGATGAAGTTGCTTGGAAGTGGCAGGGGAGAAGAGGGCCTTGGTGGCCCCCAGGCCAGCAAGACCACTAATAGGGTTCCTGTGGACCCACACAGGAGAGAGGAGCCACAACAACTGAAAAAAGGAGACATTCAGAGGCCGATGAGTCATCTAAGGGGACCCATGGGTGCAGGGCCCATCCCATCGGAAGTGTTTGGAGCATGGGTGGTGGGGGAGACGGGCCCACCAGGAGAACACTGGGGCACAGCAGTGTCAGCTGATCCACCCCCCAATCAGCGCAGGACCACTCAGAGGAGACTGGTCAAGAGTGCAGAATAGCATGGGGTGCAGTTTGATGAAAATGCTCAGGCCCAGATCAGAGTTTCTACACAACACAGGTGCACTGGGTCACTGGAGAGCCGGAAATACCTATAAGGTCAACCATTAAACCCTGAGCTGCACAAAAAGCCTTCCCTAGGGAAACAGCAGCAAAGCAGCAATTTAGCTGAATCACACAGCTCAAGTACTGGTTCCCACAGGAAGTTCCCCCATTTTAGAAGTAAGCAAAGGACAAAATATTAGTTCTGGCCCAGGCACACCACCAGCACCTCAGGGCCCACCAGAGGACCTGAGGTATGGAGCCGAAGACCAGACCCACCCAACAACCAAGCACAACACCAGCACCAAGGAGCATCCCGAAAATATCACCTCCATGTGGGTGGCCTACCTCAGCCACCACCATAACCATGCTTCTGCGAAAGTGGCTAGACTTCACAACCATACGCCGATGGTCCACCAGCCAGTGGAGTGCATTGACACAAGGAGAGTCACCAGCAGAGACCAAAGAAAAGAAGAGGATGTCTCTCTCCACAAAGCCCATTCCAGAGTGACAGAAGAAGCATCTGCTCTATGATAATATTGGGGGACCTGAACACATGTGTCAGCATTGGACAGATCATCTAGGCAACAAATTGACAAAGTAACCTTTACTCTTTCAGAGAGAAGAAATCTAGAGTTATAAGTGGTGGGAGGGGGGAAGGAGAAGGGGATAGAGAGAGACTGGACAAGGGGCATAAAGAATAATTACAATTTGTAACAATATATATACTAGTAATAGTGATTTGATCAACATATGTTAACATTGAACACCCACAATATGTATAATCAATCATGATTCAATAAAAAAAAAGAAATAAAATAAAATAAAATGCAGGTTCTAGGGGAAAAAAGGAGAGAGAAAAAAGATTGGCTTTTGGTTCACATTTAGAAACACGTCAGCCTGTATTCTCTAGGTGTTAAGTCAAAAATGAAGTAGTTACTCTTGTCTGCACCATATGTAAGATGTAAGATGAAGTGTTGCTGTGCTTTTATCCTCTTACCCCTTCTTTTTGTCCCATTAACTTAATATGGAAATACAGACCCAGGTTCTTTTTACTACTTTTTCCTTTTAAAATACAATCTTCCTTTTTGATGATAATTTCTAGAATATGCATTTAATTCTCTGACAATATTTTAACTTCAAGATTTTACTCACAAGTTCTTTCATATCATAACTTCCCATTCTTGAGTTTTCCTTCTTGATCCTCTATCTGTTACCTAGATTCTTTGTTTATCCCTCAGCTACAGCCAGGGAGATAATCACAGGAATCTCCCAGCTATTTCCCAGAAAATCTTTCTGTTTTGGTTCAGAGGATATAGATTATCATATTTCTTAAGGACATCCTCATCAATTTTAAAGAACATGAGATTATCCTTTTCTTTCTTTCTTGCAGTAAACTCTTACCTCTTTTTTCCAGTGCTTATGTAGGTTTTACTTTTCTATGCTTTTATTTGTATTCCAGTCAGAGTTGAGAGTGGCAGATTGGCTGTTTATTATGCCACCATCCAAACCTGGAAGTTTAATATTTCCAGTCATTAGTATTACAGAATCTAATTTCCAGTTTTAGTTCATAGGCTGATATCTGACTAGTCAGTTCCAACTCCTAACTAAATGAAGAAACATTTGAATACTACCCCTCCATTTTTGAATTATGTAACCAGACTTCTGGTGAAGATGGCAGCATAGACAGTGCCCAGTGTCACCCTCTTCCACAATCAGCCAATTTACAACTGTTAAAAAGCAATAACTGCCAAGCTGGGGCTGCTAGAGCTCAGGGGAAGAGGAGGAGAGACCTACGGAGCTCTCACAGTAGGAGAAACTGTGATGAGAGAAGGAAAGGACCACTCCAAACATTTTGAGTCCCAGCCATTTCAAGGCTGGCCCTGGTAAGCACACAGAGCAAGAGCTGGCAAAAGCTCCTGCTGTGCCCTTTGTATGAGTTCCTTGGAGACTGCAGGGGACAAGAGGGCCTTGGTGGCCCTCTGTGCAGCTCAAGTTGAGCTGCACAAAAAGCCATCCCCAGGGAATCAGCAGCAATTAAGCAATTTAGCTTAGCTTAACTACAGGGCTCAAGAGCTGGTCCCCACAGCAAGTTCCTCCATTTTTGTAGTAAGGAAAGGACAACAAATTAGTTCTGGTGCAGAGTTTAAGTGGTGGGAACAATGAGTAATCAAACACAGAACTGAAAGAAAAAACAAAAAACTCACAGATAAAAGACAAAGTTCTGATATCAACTAGTAAAGGCCTAACACCACCAAAGAATACCTATAAAACCTAGAAGGACCAGAAGCCCCCAGTTTCCCAAGGGGGATAGGGGGAGGGCTGAGGGCTCAGCCATGGCCCCCGACATCCACATCCAGCCCAACAATGACCAACAGGCCACTGTGAGAAGAGCCCAGGACTCCAGAGCTGGGGTGGTGGGGGGCCGAGTGCCTTGGCCATGCCCCCCCAACATCTGCATCCAGCCCAGTGAGGACCACCAGGCCACTGCAGGAAGTGCCCTGGACCACTGAGCAGAGATGGTGGGAGGTCTAGGGCTTCAGCCATGCCCTCCTGATGTCTGCATCCAGCCCAGCAATGAGTACGGGGTCACTGCCAGAAGCGCCCTAGGCTCCCCAGCTGGGGCTGTAAGGGGCTGAGGGCCTCAACCACTCCCCCAATGTCTGCATCCAGCCCAGTGACAACCACTGAGCAGCCTCCAGAAGCACCTCAGCCTCCCAAGCCACAGTTGAGGGGATGCCAAGGGCGTCAGCCATGCCCCACTGACATCCACATTCAGCCCAGCAACAACCACTGAGCAACAACTGGAAGCACCCTGGGCTCCCCTGCCAGAATGAGACGAGTGCCACAGGCCTCAATCATGCCCCACACTCCCTCCCTCCTCCTCCCACACTGTGTCCCTCCCCCTTCCCCCTCCCACCTCCCCCAACTTCTCCGCAACAACATCTTAGATTGTGAAAAAATAATAATAAATAAATAATTATTTTTAAATTAAACACTTTTATTTAAAAGTCATCTCCCAGGTCTGGTTTTTCCGTTTTTTTGTTTTTTTGTTTTTTTTAATAATTAAGTCTGAAAGAAATAAAAAGTCTCCTAATACTTTATGTATGGAAAACAAAATACATGAATTCTCTAAGATATGCCAGAATTAAGTCTAAATGCTTAATTGGGTACTTTTTATAAGTGCAACATGTTCTCTATTATCATTCATAAATAAATTAGTGTTTTGTTGCCAAAAGTGAGTAAGTATTTTTTAAAGTGTCATCTTATTATAAAGGATTAAGAAATGAGCCAAGGGCATTAAAAAGAACAAAGTTGTTTGCATTCCCATTTCATTTTTAAGAACCAGAGTCTCTTAGGGTTTGAAGGAGTCTTAGAGTTACCTAGTTCTTCCTCTGTGCAGGGCACTTACTAGTCCTATCTCTATTCCTGACTCTCTTAACTTACTTATTACATTATAATTTTTATATGAACTTCTAGGCCATGGTTTTTAAACCTATGAGAAACAATAATGGTGCAAAACACATTGTTTATACGATACTATATGTATTGCAAATAGACCTAGAGAAATGTTTGTTAAAATGAATAATGACTAGCTGAACATGGGCATCCATCTTAAAAACCCCATCTTCACACTCTAAGTGTTTTCTATAGAATTAAATTTAGCAAGTCTTAAAGAAAGCTGCTTTGTTTTGAATAGCTCTGACTCTCCAGAAGTGTTTCCATACACTAGACTGAAATTTGACTCTCTTCAAATTCTACCATTAACTTCTTTCTAGCAGTGAGTTAATTCATTTTTTCCTGTCTTCAGACTCAAAATAAAACATGGGCTTTTCCTGGGTCTTATGCCTGTCAGCATTTGGACTACAACTCCACCATCAGCCTCTCTGCCCTAACTGCCTAAGAAAACTGTAATGGTCTTCCCAATGCAGTTGCTATTCAACACAGTGCTAAGTCTCCTGGGGACCCACCCCACTTCTCCTTTCTGCTTCTAGAACTATGAGTAGACTCAAGTTGCAGCAGGTCCCTAAAGGTGAGGTAGAAAGTGTGAACCACAAGGAGGGGTGTTATCCTCTAGAAGACCTATCTGAGTTTTCTAATATACAGATATAAATCTGGGGAACATGTGTGATATTAGATATTAAGAGTTTGGAATTATGATAGAAGGAACAGAAAGTTGGATCAGGGTGAATTTATCTATATGGGCTCACTAAGCAGAGATTCTGCATTCAATGTTGCAGCTCAAGGAGTTAGAAAGATCTCTTAGAGTCTGATTAGTTGTCTAAAACATGGGCCAAAAGTTGGCACACAGTGAGGGCATTAAAAATGCCAAACTTGTCTTGGTTCAATGTAGAGTAAGTAATTCAAAGGCTTAGGGAGATTGGAATGTTATAGCGGATTTGTCATTTAAGACCTGATCACCCACACTGGAAGAGTCCAGAAGACATACCTCTACCAATACTGTGAAAAATAAATTTGTGAGGGGAGTCCTAGCATCCCTGAAGAGCTCTGTCATAGCTCTGTAGACCAAAACTTACAGTGGGAAATATGGTCACTGAATTGGGAAACCTACATGCAGCAGGAATAACTGGATCCCCAGGAGGCAGAAGCCAAGTGGCAGCACCCAACCACCAAAAGTAAGGTTAGTGCAGTTACCATAATGGAGAACTGAGTCAACCCAGCAATCAGAATAGTCTAACAAAGAACTATGGCAGCGGCTAGTTGATCATGGGGTTCTCAGGAGTAAAATAGATAAGAAGCCTACTAAATTCTTATTTGTTGTGAATAAGCAGAAAAATTCTAGGTCATTACCCTGATACTAAGTCCAGCCAAAAGCATCACAAGTAAAGATGACTATGGATGAATATCCCTGGTGAATATATACAGAAACTCTGACAAAAATACCAGTGAACTGAATCCAGAAACAAATAAAAATGATTGTACACCATTACCAAATGGAGTCATTTCACAAATGCAATGTTAACATCCAAAAATCAATCAATGCAAAACATAAAAATAATAGAATAAAGAACACAACAATGATCCTTTTAATAGACACAGAAGAACATTTGATACTTCTAAAACCCACTGATGATTAAGCTCTCTGGAAACTAGAAGTACAAAAAAATTTCCTTGACCTGTTATAGGGAGTCAATGAAAAATCTACAGGTAACACATAGTCGTAAAATACTGGGTGTTGTATCTTAACATTTGGAAATAAGACAAGTGTGTCCACTGCACTACTCTATTTCTCATGAAACTGGAGGTATCACACAGAGAAATTATAGAGGAAAAATAAACAAAACTCTTCATGTTGGAAAAAAAAAGTTACAGGTGAAGTGATCAAAAGTCTAACCTGAATCATAAAAATGGAGTCATGATCCCTCAATCAACTCCCAGATTTGAATCAATTTACAGACCCAGAATCCCTTGAATGGAGAGCCTGGATCCCCTTGAGGAGGAACCCAGAACACTGCCAAATATTTATACTGTTAATTTTTCTCTTATCCTTCCCCAAACAGACACATGTCTCTTTACCAGCGTAAATGTGAATTAGGGATAAGGAAATAAACATCTTTTGGGGGACTACTGGACACTGGCTCTGAACTGACAGTAATTTCAAGAGATCTAAAATATCACTGTGGCCTACCAATCAGAGTAGGCGTTTAGGGAGGTGAGGTGATCAATGGAGTTTTAGCTTAGGGACATCTCTAAGTAGGCCTAGTGGGTCCCCAAACCCATCCTGTGGTTATTTCCCCAGTCCCATAATGCACAATCAAAATAGACATACTCAGCCGGCAGAATCCACAAGTGCTATTTTTATCAATTATTTGAAAAAATTTTTATTTTCTCAAGTTTTCTCTTCTCCAAGGCACACAGGTTCATCATTTTTTGTATTTTCTTAAATGAAATTATTTTTATTCTTCATCATGTCTAACGTTGTACCATATTTTTAAATGCACAGATAATATAGAAGATGCATTTAACAAATTCCCATGAGGATTTTTTCACATGTATTGCCAACAAGCAGTGATTCTGAAATTGCACTAAAGCAAATGATTTGAGCCTAAATAATGCAATTTATATTTACTGCTATTAAATTCCATCATCTTTCTGACCTGCACTAAAAGCTATCAGGATCTTTTTGAATCATAAGTAATTCAATAGGCAAACATTTATTGATGGCCTACTCTGAGTCAAGCCTGGTAATGGGGCTATAAAGATGAACATGACAGTGTCTTTGACCTCCAGTTGCTCTGTCTAGTAAGGGACACAGAAAGTAAATAATATAAATAAGCAATGTGATAAGTAATGCAGGAGTGCCATGTGAAAAAAAAATAAGCAAATGGAGCGGCTGGGAGAAAGATAGAAAAAGACAATCAACACTGAGCACAGTCTCGAGCTGCAGCTGCAAGGAAGGACAGACTGAGGACTGAGAAATGAGAGAAATGAGCAGAAGAGATGGGAAAATAAGAGAGATTGAAAGGGAGAATGGTTGAAGAGGGCAGAGCAGGGCATAAATAGGTAAGATTGAGGGTCGGGGAAGACTCTGTCTGAAACTGTATGACAGTGTCCAAGCAAGAACTGCCCAGCTGAGCACAAGAAACTGAGGAATAATAATATATTCCTTTAAATCATTTAAATTGTGGATTAATTTCTTACACATTGTCTTAGTTGGGGTTGCTTTAACAGAATATCATAGATTGGGTGGCTTTAACAACAGAAATTCATTTCTCAGAATTCCAGAGGCTGGGAAATCTAAGATCAGGATACCAACATAACTGGTTCTGGTAAGGGTTCTCTTCCTGGTTTTCAGACAGCTGTTTAATCACTGTATCTTCACATGGCAGAGAGCAAAAAGAGAGATTCTGTGTCTGTTCTTCTGTTTAAAAGGGCATTAATCCCACTCATGAGGACTCCACCCTCATAACTTAATTCCCTCCCAAAGGCCCCACCTCCTAATATCATCACACTGGGGACATAGGCTTTAACATATTAATTTCAGAGGGACACATACATTCAGTCCTTAGCATACATCAATAATTAACCAGGGGGCTTCCAGTCAAGATGGCAGAATAGACAGTCCCCAGTGTCACTCTCTCCCACAAATCAACAAATTTGCAACTATTAGAAAGCAACGATAGCCAAGATGGAGCTGCTGGAGCTCAGAGGAAGCAGAGAAGAGACCTATGAAGTGCATGAAGGTGGAAAAAGCCACAATAAGAGAAAGGAAGGACCGCTCCGACCGTTTCAAGCCCTGGCTGCTTTAAGGCTGGAGCTGATGAGCACATGGAGCACAGCTGTGCCCTCTGGATGAAGTTGCTTGGAGGTGGCAGGGAAAAAGAGGGCCCCCCAGGCCAGCAAGACTACTAATAGTGTTCCCATGGACCCACACAGGAGCAAGAAGCCACAACAACTGAAAAAAAGGAGCCACTGAGAGGCCAGCGAGTCACCACAAGGGACTGGCATACAGCCCGTCTCATGGGAAGTGTTTGGAGCATGGATGGTAGGGGAGACAGGCCCCCCAGAAGAACACTGGGACACAGCAAGGACAGCTGATCTGCCCCACAATCAGCATAGGACCACTCAGTGGAGACTGGTCAGGCGTATAGATCTGCAGGGGGTGCAGTTTGCTGAAAAGATTCAGGCCCAGACCAGAGTTTCTACACAACCCAGTTGTACCAGATCTCATGAATCCCAGAAGCACCTATAAAGTCAACCATTCAAACCTGAGCTGCACAAAAAGTCTTCCCCAGGGAATCAGCAGCAAAGCAACAATTTTGCTCAACCGCAGAGCTCAAGTGCTGGTCCCCACAGGAAGTTCCCCCATTTTAGAAATAAGCAAAGGACAACAAATTGATTCCAGTGCAGAGTTTTAAGTGGTGGGAATAGTGAATAATCCAACACAGAACTGAAAGAAAAAACAAAACACCCATAGATCACAGACAAAGTTTGATATTAAATAGTAAAGGTCTCTCATCACCAAAGAACACCTATAACACCTAGAAGGACCAGAAGTCCCTTGGGCTTCCAAGCCAGGGAGGGGGGACGGCTGGGGGCCTCAGCCATGACCCTGCCCCTGACACCCACAACCAGTCCCAAGGGAGGGGGGCCTAGGGCCTCAGCTAAGCCCCACTGACACCTGCAACCAGCCCAGCAATGACCACTGAGCCACTGAAGGAAGTGCTCTGGGCTCCCAAGCTGGATCAGTGGTGGGGCGAGGGCTTCAGCCACACCCCTCTGACACCTGCATCCAGCCCAGCAATGACCGAACCACCACTGGAAGCCCCCTGGTCTCCCCTGAAGGAATGAGGGGGTGCCACAGGCCTCAACCCCACCCATCCTCCTTCCTCCTTCTCCTACCCTCTTTCCTTCCCCTTTTCTTTCTCCCCCTCCCCCACAACTGCTCTGCAACAACATCGTAGAATGTAAAAAAAATGGTAATATTAATAAATAAATAAACTTTAAAAATATATAGTTAATCAGAACAGAAAATTTAGGAAAGACAAGAGGGACTCACTAGCTGGTGACAAAGGATATTTGAAGTAGGCTAGGAATAACTAGATTACATAGTGGTTAGGTTAATACATTCTAGTAATAAGGAGAGTGGATACTCTGTTCTCAGAATTAAGGTGTGTCCTGGCTGTTTATTTCTGAACCACTGAATTTTCCTACTTACTAGACTATGTAGGCATCAGTGCCAATAACCAAATAGAATTAAAAGAGAAACAGTGTGTTTGGCAAAAAAATATATATATTAAGCAATCTTTAATATGTCAAGTTTGAGTTGTTTATGATACATTCATATGGAGATGATCAATAACACCTTGTAAATACAGACTTTGAACTTGGGAAAGACATATGAGCCGTATGTACGAGCGTCATCAGCATAGATATTTATTGCAGCCATGGGAGATGATGATATTGCCCAAGGAAAGTGTGAAGAGAAGTTCCAAAAGAAAGTCCTGAGGAACACCAACAATTAAAAGATGGGCAGAGAGAAAAGGTATCTTTTAAAACAATTCTGTCAAACACTATCATCTTCCGCTTTCATATAATAATCTATATTTCTTATTACTAGAAATGGAGAAAAGAAACACTATTTTCTTTATACAGTGATATTATGTACAATTCAGAATTTGGATAGAGAAAGAACAGTGATGCTGTCCCATATGACTGAATTCAGGCTGAAATAATTTGTCAGCACTAAACTGTTCAGAACTTTCATTTAATAAGTAATGTATATGTGTTTGAGTCTATAATTTCCCCAGCAAATTAGTGAGAGATCACAGACCAAAACAGAAGTTACCTGACCTATAAAGCATTAGAAAATGAATTTCTTTCCCACAGTGTTTACAAAGCATTGACAGTTTTATCTTATTTTCATGACAACTTTAATCTCTGTAGAAAGCTCACAGATCAAGCTGTAAATTCAGACTGTTTGAGGTTAAAAATATACAGTAGTCCCTCCCTTATCCATGGAGGATATATTCCAAAACCTCTAGTGGATGCCTAAGTAACAAAGCATGTTTTGAGCCCATGGTTTAAGAGATTTCCACTCACCCTGGGACCTTCCCACCTCTGCCATTAGTAAAAAAATGGCCCCAGGTAGCCGCTTTCCTCTACCATGAACCCAGATTAAGACATTTTGAGCAGAGCTTTCCTAGCTGATTTATACACCTGCAGCTAGAAGCAGAGCCAGCAGCACAGCAATTGCATGAAGTGTGAGAATAAAATATTGTTTTAAGCCACTGAGTTGGGGCAGTGTTGTTGAGGTAATACCTGACTGAAACAGGTAGCTCAGAAAAAGTTGATAACATATGAATTCATACTTAAGTATTTCCTACCTTGAAATATTTCACAGACCAATATCTTCCTTGTAGAGAAAAACTAAAGGTATGTTGTATTTTTAATATGGTAAGAACTCATCTGTGATAAAAGTTGATATGATCTATCAGATAGGTTATATAATTAAGATAAAGTTAAAGTGAGTCAACTTCTGAGTGATTCATGTCTACATTTACAAGCAACGTAAAATCATGAAAATTTTATAACTGGTCATGAATGATAAACATTAAAAAATAGTAAACTTATCTGTTAATCAAAAAGTAGGTTAATGTATATTAAAGTAGATTTTTCTCAAGAGGAAGAGAAAAATAGAGTGGTAAGCATGTATCATAGCTACAATGCAATTCCATTCTGAATCTTAACTGTTTTTTGCTGGAACCGACAAAATGATTTTAAAATTATGTGTACATGTAAAAAGCCAAGCAGAGCAAAATATTTCTGAAGAGTATAGAGACGGTATTACCCTGCTAGAATTTGGGTCTTCTTTTAAAACCAGAATAATTAAGACACTGTAGTGCTAGTTCAGGCATAGACAAATTGAACAGTGCAGTGAGGGACCCAGACAGCAGACACATGCATTTTTGGAACTAAGATATACAACTGAGATAGTCTACCAGATTAGTGAAGAAAGAAGGTTCAATTAAATAGCAATAAACAAAGCTGAAAATAGTTATGTAAATAAACTAGTAAAATTGTATCACTACCTTATATCATAAAAATAATCTTGATGAATCAAGTACTAACATGTCAAAAACAAAACTTTAAAACTATTAGCAGAAAATATAAGTAAATATCCCTCTGGTTGTTAAACTCTCTCGTTTAACAACCAGAGAGATATTATAACATTAAATATTACAGAAAAGAGTGCTAACAATAAAAGAAATGATATATATTTAACTATATATATATAGTTAAATATATATTTAACTCTGTAAAATTGAGAACTTCTATTCATTTAAAGACACCTTTAAAAACTGAGAAAAGATTTGATGTTTGTAATAAATACAATTAATATTAACACATAAGAACTCATGCAAATCAATATTAAAATGATAAATAACATAATTAAAAGTGAATAAAAGACATAAACAGGTATTTTACAGAAGAGGAAAAAGCATGTTGATAAAAGTATGTACAGATTGTCAACTTCTCTAGTGACCAGGAAAACACTACAAATAAAAATCATTTTTATCACTTTTTTAAAAAAATTTTATTATGTCAATATACATTGTGGCTGATTATTGTTGCCCATCACCAAAACCTCCCTCCCTCCTCCTTTATCACTTTCTTGACAAAAATTAAGATTCCTGGTATTGAAAACGGTGTCTTTGATACCTTTTGCTGGTCACAGTATAAATAGGATAGGACTCTTAGCAAGTCAGTTCTTAGATGTATTTATTGAGAACACTTACCAATATAGAACAGGAGACATATACAAGAATGTTCATAGCAGCACTATTCCTAATAAAAAGCGAGAAACAATCCAAATGAACACAGAAGATTAAATAAATCATAATCTACTCTCAAGGGAAATATTGTAAGACAGTCAAAAATGAATTTTCATATGCAAAAAAAAATGGGTTAAAATAACTAGATGATGTAGTCTGATACCCTTTTTTGCCTTATTTTTTTGAGCTTATTTTTAGAACAGTTTAAGTTTAGAGAAAAACTGAGCAGATAGTGCAGTTCCCACTTACCCCCTCTATCCCCACGCACAATTTTCCCTATTATTAAAATCATGTGTTGGTGTAGTATATTTGTTACAATTATTGAACCAATATTGATACATTGTCATTAATTAATGTCCAAGATTATATTAGGTTCCACTCTTTGTGTTATACAGCTCTACTGGTTTTGACAAAATGCATAATGCCATCTACCCAACATTACAGTACCACATGCAATAGTTTCTCCACTCGAAAATTCCCTCTGCTCCACCTGTTCTTCCCTTTCTCACTCCCTTCTTCCTCTCAAATCCTCGGCAACTACTGATCTTTTTACTGTCTCCATAGTTTTGCCTTTTCCACAAGGTCATATGGTTGGAATATGCAGTGTGTAGCCTTTGCAGATCGCCTTCTTTCCCTTAGCAGTATGCATTTAAGGTTCCCCCATGTCTTTTTGTGGCTTGATAGCTCACTACTTTCTACTGCAGAATAACATTCCATTGCATGAATTAATGCAGTTTGTTTACCTGTTTATTATTGAAGGACATCTAGGTTACTTTCAGCTTTGTACAGTTATGAATAAAGCTGCCATAACCATTCATGTGCAAGTTTGCATGTGGACATTAGTTTTCAACTCATTTCGGTAAATACATGCGGTGCAATTGCTGAATCATACGGTAAAACTATATTTAGCTTTTCTAGAAACTGCCAAATTGTTTTCTAAAATGGCCATGCCATTTTGCATTCACACCACCAATGAATGAGAGTTACTGTTGCTCCACATCCTTGCTAACATTTTGTAGCTTCAGTTTTATGAATTTAACCATTCTCTTAGGTGTTTAGTGCTCTTTTTTTTTGTTTTCATATGCAATTCCCTAATGACATATGATGTTGAACATTTTTCTCATGTGCTTATTTGCTATCTTTATATCTTCTTTAGTGGAGGTTCAGATCTTTTGCCCATTTTTAAATTTTCCTTGATGTTGAGTATTAAGAGTCCTTTGTATATTTTTATGTAAGTTCCTTATCAGATATGTGTTTTGAAAATATTTCCTACAGGTCTGTAGGTTTTTCTTTTTCTTTTTTTTTTTTTTTTTCATTCTCCTAACAGTGGTTTTCACAGAGTAAAAGTTTCTAATTCTAGTGAAGTCTAACTTACCAATATTTTCTTTCATGGATCTTGCTTTTGGTGTTGTACCTAAAAATTTATCAGCAATTTAAGGTCACCTAGATTTTCTCCTATATTATTTTCTAAAAGTGTTACAGTTTGGGTTTTATAATCCATTTTGAGTTAATTTTTGTAAAAAATGTACAGATTGTACCTAGATTAATTTTTTTATGTATAGACAGCCAGTTGTTCCAGCATCATATGTTTAAAAAGCTATCTTTTTTTCACTAAATTGCTTTTGCTTCTTTGTTGAAGATCAGTTAAGTATTTTATGTGGGTCTATTTCTGGGCTCTCTGAACTATTCCGTGTATCTACTTGTCTATTCTTTCTCCAATTCCACGCTGCCATGATTATTGTAGCTTTACAGTAAGTCTTGAAGTTGGGGTACATCAGTCCTTCAACATCGATCTTCAGTAGTGTGCT